>NC_134487.1:143902447-143989947 GCF_040206685.1 Ascaphus truei
CAACAGCCTGAACCCAGTGCTGCCGGGGGACACACCGATGCGATACACGCAGACCAGGAGGTCTCGCGATAGCCCGGTGACGTAACCACTAAGCACAGTAGCAGGGGAAGTCCCGGACAAGTACCGGGGGGCTCAGAGAGCTAGGGCTGGGTACAGAAGGACAAACGGGCTATCGGGGGAGAACGCCAAAAGTCTCTGCCAATAAAAGTCCACCCTACGCGTTTCGTGACTTCATGCCCCTGACGAAGTGACTGACGTCACGAAACGCGTAGGGTGGACTTTTATTGGAAGAGACTTTTGGCGTTCTCCCCCGATAGCCCGTTTGTCCTTCTGTACCCAGCCCTAGCTCTCTGAGCCCCCCGGTACTTGTCCGGGACTTCCCCTGCTACTGTGCTTAGTGGTTACGTCACCGGGCTATCGCGAGACCTCCTGGTCTGCGTGTATCGAATCCGTGTGTCCCCCGGCAGCACTGGGTTCAGGCTGTTGCCTGTTTTACCCCCTGCACTCCTGGTGATTCGTGGGCGTGTGGCCAGCGGCGGTTTCCGGCATCGTGGAGCTCTAAGAGGCAGAGCTTTATCATCTCTCTACCAGGCTCTGGTTCCGGATTGTGACATTGTGCTACGGGCTTACGTTTATCAGCTTTGCTGTAAGTAGGGTTTCAATTTTATCCCTACCGGATGCCATCGCTTCATAAGTGTTTTTTGCCCAACAATCAAGTGTTTGTTGTTTTTATATTCATTTTTATTCATCGTATTGCATTTGCAATCATTCCTTGTAAACCTTATCAGTGATTTTTTGTTTTTAGTTGCACTATGATCTTTTTCTCTTTTTTTCTTCCATGTTGTTGTCTTATTTGTTTGTTTGTCGTTCTATGAGACTTCATTGAAGATACTGCCTTGGATCTCATCCCAGCTGCATTGGACTATATTCGGTCAGGCTATATATCTTTATTTTCTTTTGGAGGCGCCGGTTTGTGTTTTTATTGCCCTATACATATGAAATGTTTATACAGTATGTAAATAAGACTAACGCACAAGAACTAATGCCTCCAATAAGCTTTTTTTTTTTTTTTTACTAGTTCACTTCTCCCCTGCTGAAAGCTTCTCTATCCAGAACTTCACCATAAAGGAATGACAGGGCTTTGAAAAGAGAAGTGTACACCGCATAGAGAAGATTCCTTAAAACGGTGGAGTGAAATGTTTTAAGAAGCCGTTAAGGGAACAGGGGAGCAAATAGGTTAAGCAAAAGATACATTGGGGCCAAATCTTCTATCTGTGGTAAGTGCTACTCCAGTATGCGTGCGTAAAGAGCCCTTTTCGCACAGAATAGTATGTGACGTATTCTAAAAGCTCTTCTTGTATGTCCAAACCGTGCAAGAAAGGCATTTTTTTAAACCAATGTCAATTCGGCTATGCAAATCTGTGCAATATGGTCAAAATCTCGCAATCTTTTGTTAATGGATAGTGATCAGCTTCACATTTCAAGGTCAGTAACCATCCTCACACTGATGAGACCCAAAAGGTCAAAATAGCTGTCTGTGAGTAGGTTTACTGGCCATGCACTTCTTTAACTTCATTAACCCTAGCTGTGCTGAAAAAGCTATGTACACACAGCCCACACCCACCTTGTGATCACAAATTGTTTTCCGCTCCTTATTGCCATCTCACAGCTACTAGAATATAACCCATTAACTTTTCCAATACATATAAAACACAAAATGGTCACTCCTGGCTAGAGATGTGTGAAACTGTCCAAACCGGACTCGGAAATGTTTAGCATGTTTTAGAAGTTACAGGATAAGCAAGATATTTTTGTGGACCTAAAAAGCAATGGTGAAATCAGTCTTAGATGCTGTAGAGTCTGCAAAATGTTTCAACACTTAGATCCAGACGCTGAAATTTGCTGGAGACAGAGGGAGAGTGAGGAAAAGATAGCAAAAGCCATATTTCAAAAGTCTGGTACGAAGGTTGGAAAAAGGAAAAAGAAAATGCTTGCATTATTTTTCGTGCAAAAACAAGGGTCAATTTCAGATGGTTGGCAAAGTGCTGCACAAATGCTGCATACCTCTATTCCTGGCTCTTAATGGATTGTGGCTTGTGTAGCTCCTTTTGGAAGGTACTGTACAAGAGTGCAGTGAGACTAAGGGCCCTAATTCAATATGCTGTGAAGAAATGGGACTTAAATCTTCTCCAGCACAGGGAAGCAGCTTCCCAGCATAGTGAAGGAAGGCAGGGTTAAACCAATTTTTGCTCAGTTAGTTTGCCAAACCTCAGCAAAAGAGGTTAAATCTATCATTGTAAGGTAAAGACTTCTGTGTGATACAGAGTATTGGCACAAAAAAATATGTAAACGTATTTAAAGTATGCTGATTAGAGAGCTACCTTCCCAGAGTATAATCATTTCAAATCTCCCTGACTTTAGTTCTGAGATTATGATCATTATAAATTGGAGACATGCTTTAATGTTGCACTGCTTGTTGTAATTCTGTATGTTGTGGAGATACAGTTCAGATCAGGTTCCTATAGCTAAGATGACAGGCATTCAAAGAGTGCTGTAATTGCAGAGTTAAAAAGCTCATTTTCCTACTGGCAAGCTGTAGTTAAAGAGGTGCTAGAAGGCAGCCTGACTGTCTGCGCAGAAACTGATCAAAGCCCTGACAGGCATCTGGTTTGTCTCTGTTTTTCTTCACCGCCCTATTTCTCTACCTCCCTTCCCAGCCAACTCTGTGCAAAAAAATTAAAACAGTTAAAAAGTAATTTACTACCTGTCCCTAGGCCAGAAAGGGGGCAACTTTAAAGTATATGAATCTTATCTTAGTTCTTTTTCTTGTGTGAACACATGAAGATTTTTTTTCATATATAATTACAATATATGATTACAAATAAAGGCATATGGTGAGTATTGGCAGAAACTTATATATCCAGTGTAGCAAAGTATTTTATCTTATTTTTTTATAGTGGGGATGGACATGGGGTTCAAAGTTTGTGAATGAAAAAACACAGGACACATAACAATGAGAGTGCCCACCTATCATTTTTAGTATAGTTCACTGTGCAGTGGTTTTACATCATAATGGGCCAAAGGGGACACTTTCTAATGATAAGTCAACAATGTCAACATGTTTCTTAATGAATTTCACATTTCTGAATAAATAACATCCAAATATACTATTGCATAGAGTTTGGGATTAATACCCTTATATAATATTCTGTGAAGGGACTATTCCCGTGCTTGGAGAGTTCAGCCCCATTAAAATAAATAGGAATCTAAGGGGCCAAGTTTATTTATATGTATCTCCAGTAAATTTCCAGTATCTGCCGTGTTGCTGGATTGCACCAATTACCCAGCTGCTCTGAAGTTTGGGAAAAATCCCAGAGGATTTCCCACCACGGCACGGATTTGATGCAGGATGGTGCCCAGAAGTTCGTATGACACGAATGGTGTCTGGCCGACGGGATAAGATAGAAAAATGTGGGTGGGTGGGCTCTATGAACTCTGAGGAGGAATTTGAGACCTACATATGGCACACTAAGGAATTAGATGATTGTTTATTTTCCAGTGATGATGGGACATGGTTATGTCTGAGATTCCCAAAGAGGAGCCATTATGGGTTCTACCCGGTGCTCCGATGGGCCACAAGCTAACATGGCTGAATCAGGCTAATCACATTATCCGGAATTGGGTCAAGGAGACCTGGGGTTATAGGTACACATATGTGCCTGGGGATACTAAGGATAATGTAGATGTATTCAGGAAACATTGGGTACAATGTAAAGCTAAGGCACACATTTCTCAGTGTGGGCATGTCCTGCTTTCAGAGAATCAGGATAGAGTGGATAAAATAGTGAGAATTTATAAAGAACGGGTTGAGTATGTAGACAAAAAGGGGGCTAACAGATTCACTATGTAGAAGTACCTGATGGCAAGGGTGGTATGGTTAGGAAACCCGATCCAGCCCATTATTGGTAGTCTATGAGTTACTACTCACTTATACTGTATATACAAAAGAAACAATAGACAATTGTGAATTTGAATAAGTCAATAAAGATATATTTAGAAAAATTTGTAGCAGCTGTACAATGTACCCAAATGCAGGGTCTGGAGATCACATCTCATGAAGAAAAACAACAATAATGTGGAGGAAAATGAGGGGTTGGGGGTGAGAAAAAAGGGAAAAGGATAACAACAGTTTGACACAAAAAAAAGGAAAAAAAGGAGAACCTACAATAAACGTAAAAATTAGGGTGAAAAAATAGGGGGGCAACAAACGTTTTAGGGCCTCTAACACCCCTTCTTCAAGCCTATTCCCACAGATAAAAATGATCTGTGGTACTTCCCTAATAAACACCCCTCCAACCAAGAATCTCCAAATAGACATAACACTGAGTGCATATGATGTACTAAATGAATAAACCTAGTCTAGGTAAAGAGGGTAATCTATCCTATATAGGGAATATATGCATATAACAATAAAGTGATGCACTGAAATGAGGTCCCAAAGACACAGAAGATGCTAGAAAGTGTAAATAATGTAAATAATGAATGTTAAATGCCTAGGACATAGTACTTAACATAGACACCCTACAGGAGGAGAGACAAAATACTCCAACTGTGTAGTCATTAAATTAGGGCACCATGATAGCAGTAGAATATTATTAGTATGCAGGTAAAGGGAATACACAGAGTTGAATACATTGGTCTATTAGTACCTGTATGGGTGTTGAGTAGTGAAGGCCACAAGCATTGGAATAGAGGTGGGTAGTGACCACTCCATTGTACAGCTGCTACAAATTTCGCTAAATATATCTTTGTTGGCGTATTAAAATTGACAATTGTCTATTGTTTCTATTTGCATATATTACTGATCTTGTTTGGGGGGTCAGAGGTCCCCCCGGCCTCCTTGCACCAATTCATTAATATTGTATATTTATATATATATATATATACATTCACTTTTGTGTGGAGTGCTACCTAACATACATGCTTTTTGTTTTTTTACTACTCACATACAGATTCAGTGGCCGCTATTCGAACAAATCACGTCACCGTTTTCGTGTGCGCTGCTGTACTCCATGTGGCATTAACGCAGCCAATCGCCCCTGGCACACGTGTTTTTCGTGGTTGCTTTGTTTGAATTTCATGGATTGTGTGCAATTAAATGCAATGAAAATAATGAATTGTAATGTGTACAGTACTGTGGTACTGTACTACTGTGTCAATTTCAGGTGTTTAAAAGCCAGAACACTAAAATGCCATTTTTACACTGTGATTCAGCTATCCGTGAGTTTTGTTTAACCGGTAGTGTAGCCTTCTGGAAAAGTTAGGGGAAAAATGGGTACTTTGTAGTTAGTGCTCAGAGAGGAGGTAGGCATTTTGTTTTAGTGTTGCTTTGTTTTATGCCAATAATAATAACCGTGCTAACAGATTCTTATGCTTCCTGCCATTAATGTGCGAGCAAAAATCCTGCAACGTTGTCGAGTTGTCACAATTGGTGGAGAATTTGGGCACTCTAAATGGCATAGGGGCCTATTCTAATAGCTTCGATAAAATCACTGCCAAATCAAATGTTTTGGCGTGACCCCACCGTTCGGTTTGACATTTGTGTTATCACGGTATTCAGAAAGAATCAGAAGGCATTACCGCAAGTCACAAGCATGAGGTAGGAAAATGCCAATACCACTTGGTATAACAGTGACCTTGTCACAGCTGTTTTCTAAGTCTTACCACGGTGGTAACCGCTATGGTAATGGCGGGGATAACACCTCTCTCTACCCACCCGAGAGGCCTTACCACCCTCCCTGGGTCAACTACCCCGTTTACCCGCAAGAAACATTTAAATACAACAACCCTAAAGATGATCATGGGACATAAGGAAGGCTTGTGTTTAGAAAGGAGTTGGAATGTACAGCAGCCCAGATTGACTGGCAAGTTCACCAGGAGAATAGCAGAATATCCAGAGGCTTTTCAGAAGCAGGGGCTGAGCCAGAGCCACAGCCCGGGCCCCGACTGTTACGCCGATGCTCGCCACAAACCGGGACCAGACCGCGGGGCTGAGGTGGGGTTATATAATCACCGACCTTAGTCCACGCAGACTGATCCGGAGTGCGCAGTTCATAGTCGTACATCGCAGGGTCAGGATTGGAGAAGGCAGCATCGTCGTTAATGAAGCAGGAGTTCGGCAACAGGAAGTCAGGAGTTCCCCGCTTCAGCTTAGGAGCGTGAGCGCGGGAGTGGCTTCTGCGCGAGGAGCGTCCTCGGCCCATGACGCCGATCTCAGCAGGAGGAGACAGCAGGCTGGCCGAAGTTCACCGCAGGACAGCGTCGGGAAGAACCAACGCTTCAGCGCAGAAGTCCAAGGCAGACCTCTGCGAGAGGATAGCAGCAGGTCGCAGGAAAGGAAGGGTAGCCACTGCTAGGAGGGAATGCAGCAGATACCAGTGCTGGCAACAACGCTTCAGCACAGACGTCCAGGGCAGGCCACTGCAAGGAGATAGCAGCAGGCCAGTGCTGGCAACAACGCTTCAGCACAGACGTCCAGGGCAGGCCACTGCAAGGAGATAGCAGCAGGC
Source organism: Ascaphus truei (assembly GCF_040206685.1). Lineage (NCBI taxonomy): Eukaryota > Metazoa > Chordata > Amphibia > Anura > Ascaphidae > Ascaphus > Ascaphus truei. The sequence continues at coordinate 143,909,017 of NC_134487.1, forward strand.
CAGTGCTGGCAACAACGCTACAGCACAGACGTCCAGGAACAGGCCTCTGGATACTCAGGAACTTGAAGGAAAGAACACTTGGAGTGAGGCCTGGGCGGTTTGTGGCAGAGACAGTAACGTCCAGGTAGGAAATTATGCTCGGCGCTGGTTCAGTGCCAACGCCTAGAATATAAAGGGCGGAGATCCAATCACAGGAGGAGGGTGTGTGAGTATTCCTCCAATGATGTAGCACAGGACAGAAGCTGCAATTGAGAGGCAGCACATGTGCCTTTGATTGCCAGGGGAAGCTTGCAACTGCATGATTCTGTAAGGCTATAGTCAAAGCCAGTAGTGGATTCCTTACACCGACGTATGAGAGGGTCCAATGCTGAAGTCGACTACCCAAATAGTGCGTCTATCTTGTTCTAACCATAAGAACCCCTCAACACAGAGTATCAGGGAAGTAGACCAAGAACCAAAGAGAGATGATTCCTTGAGCCACGCTGAAAATGCACTGCAAACTGCCAGGTATGACTGGTGTCTCCTAAGTGAATCATTAGATAAAGAGCAAGAACCCAAGGTTGAGCTACAGAGGTCTGCAGGATCAAGAAGTATGTGTCTATGGATAAGACAAAGCGACTCATGCAGAGTGAGCTGCAGGACGTGATAAAAAGTCTGGAGAAGACAAACACCAATATTGCTGGTATAGACAAGAAGCAAAGAAAATGTGACAAAATGATTGCTGACGTAGTATTATGAAATCTCTCAGAGAGAGAGGTTAACAATTACATCACAGGTCAGCTCTCACACAATGAGGACCACACTCTCAGTACAGAGGTGTGTAACTTGAAGGATGCTGATTAATTTAGAGACTGTAAAAAGAGAGAATACAAGTTTGAAAGAGGAAGTTTCAGATTTCGCTGACCAGATCAGAGAAAGGAATGAAAGGCTCCACAAGCTAGAAGAAGTGAAGAAACTACTGTATTTGAATAAGAGAAGTCAAGGATGCAGTTAGCACTGAAAGAAGCAAAGGACACATTAAATCAGGAAAGAGGCAAGTCCCTATGTTTCCATTTAGAACTTTGTCAGATCAGAACAGACTGAAAGTTAAGCTGCCCAGTGGATGTGCCTTGCACATGAGGTGGACATTCCTTAGGAGCCTAAAGTAAGGACATTTACAGTGACTTTCTTACACTGCCTGTAATTCAGCTATCCCTGAGTATTGTTTAACCATTAAACGGGGTAGAAATACAGGATAGTTAGGAACAAGATTGGTACTGTGTAGTTAGTGCCCAGAGAGGATCTAGGCATTTTGTTTTATTGTTGCTTTGTTTTATGCCTGTAAGAATAAACCTGCTAACTGATTCTTACTGATGCTTCCTGCCTTTAATTTGAGAGCGAAGATCCTGCAATGTGGCTAAGTTGTCACAATGTACATTTTAGCATTATTGATATGTGTATATGCAATGTTGGGGGCAACATTGGGTTTGGGTAACCCCCCTCTATAAGTTTACTAGTATGGTTAGCGTGTACTGGGCAAAACCATGTGTTTTCATGAGATCATGACATTGCAGAGAGTATGTAAGGGGAGGGGAAATTTTCGAGAGGGTTAAGTTCCAGGAGGACAAGCGTAAAGGAGCCTCATGGAGAGTGGATAAGTAATGTTTATAAAGAAATGGCACAGACCATGACCCCATGTTAATTATATTGCATATAGGGATGGTACCCTTTAAGTCAGGATCCCATAAGAAGATTAAGGGCGTCTAATATAAGCTTTGAAGTATGCAAATGGTATGCCACAAAGGGCCTCAGTACCGAGGACACCTGGGTACTGGTGGATCGGTTCTTACCACTAATCTGCATTAACACTCCTCTCCGGATGCAGGGAAGTGGCAGTTCCCAAGAACAGGTATTAGGGTCACTTATACAGGACACAATGTGGCTATCATTACTGGGATAATACAGAGAGAGGGATATCCCGAATAGAATAATGAAGGGGTCCCGGGTCTCAGAACAGTTAAGCAACTAAGAGATATAGCTCCCTCTGAGTGTTACGAGTTGGCATTCATGGAAGTGCAAAAATCATTGATAACCATAAAGGAATAAGAGACATTACAACATTGCATAAAGTGTGGTGTGCAGACCCCATGCATGGGGACCTGAATAAACGACTGTTGTATGACAAATGTGCCTGATGCCCATTATTCTACAACCTTGTAACCTCATCGCCCAGCTGCCTGAATCCAGCCCCTGAGTCAAGGTAACCACGCAGAGTAGCCATACATAACACACCAATGTAATCTCTCTAGAAACCAGACAGGGAGGGTTACATACAGTATAGTTGGTATGCCTTTTAAAGCTATCAACTAATATGTGAATAAGGTCAGAATTCAATAACTTAGTTTGTAATAAAATGTATTGCCATTGTTGCATGTTGTGTAAAATGCTGCTTAAACTGTAATGAACTGTACACAATGGTAGGCCAAATTTTATAAAGGTCTAGGCTGAGGATACAATCCATATTACATAAAATGCATCCACATGTCTTCAACATATTCTGCTTGATGCTCCTATGGAGAATTGTCTACTTAATCTGACAATTTGCATCAGCCTACAGTATGTAAAAAGAACAGAAATTGTAGTGCATTTGAATTGCAATGAGTTATCCTTGTATGTAACCATGAAACTAAAAACACTTAACATGTGGCACCAGTCAGTAGAAATGCCACGATTGAGATGATTGGCCATATTTAGAAAGTACAAGACAATTGACGCCTGAAGTTGGCTTATGGAATAACAATGATTCTTAATTATGGGCAACATTTTATTTATAACTGGACCTATCAACACATACACCACATACAGTATCACTGTCTGAGAAAAATCATTTTACATTTATATACAGTGACATCCAAATCATAAGGTGTAATAATGAATATATCTGGAGCATCCATCTTTAAAGGAACAAGCAGCCATATAACTAAGTTAATCACCAAAGCAATGTACTCCAATGGAAGGTTTTATGCACTTGGACCAATAGACATTGCCATCCAGCCTGAAAGGTGGTTGCTGTGCATTTTGGACTAAAAAATAATCAACTGTTTTTTCTACATCATACTGTATTTAGAACAATGAAAAGTAATTACTGAGATATAAATAAATACCTGGGAATTCACATAAAAGGAAATATGTCATGGGCTCTTGAAATCATTATACTTCTACAAATGAATTATATGTTTTGAGAAATGAACACAGCTTGTGGGAGGTATGAGAGTGAAATTATGATTTATAATTATTTTTATTTTTGGAGTGCTAATTTTTGCACGTTTAACGTTTTCAGTACTTTCACTGCTGCAGGGCCCTACATTCCTTGTGATTGATATTGTTTGCAGACCCCTGAAAACATTAATTGTTTGCAGATTTATTTTCTTCAGGTGTGAAAAGTTTAAGAACTTGTGCCATATCCAAAGTTTAACAACTGATAAGTACATTTAAGGCCTCATCCCACTGTTCGCAGCTGCTCGCACGATGGCATGCATGGCGCAAACATGGTATGGCCTCTATGAGGCAGGCCCCAGTCAGTGCATGGGCACATGCGTACAAAGCGCGATAGCGTGACCACCTATCCCAAAGACGAGAAATGTGTCTTTTGGTGCGGTGGACCAGCGATGGTCATGTCACGGCGGCGGTTCAGCCAATGAGAGCGAACCAGCCGTGTGACGCCATGCCTCCCCAATGCGAGTGATCTGAAGTCCTCAGACCGCTCAGCTGAAGACCACGATTGCCGGCTCACACGCTCGCGCTCACTGGGGCCGTAGCCTTAGGCTGAGATTATAATTACCGCACATGCACGACAAACCACGTGCATGTGGCACATGCCTGTCCCTAGCGTGATCTCAGCGATGTTCAGGTGTGGCGTGACATCACATGAGCGGTTCATTGGCTGAATCGCTTCACGTTATGCAGCTGTTGCTTTGTCTTTCTAAAATGCGGTCGCGCCACCTCGCTTCTGCGCGGTCACGGTTGCGCACACTATGGGCAACTACATTGGAAGCAAGGTATCTGTTTCGGTGGCGCGTGCCATGGCGCGTGCCGTCGAAAGGCCCTATAATCGCAGCCTTAGAGCACCTACCAGCGCTGCTATACAATATGCTGTGAAAATATCTTCCCCTTGATTAAATCTTCTTAAGAAAGGTGAAACAGACATCACAGCTTATTGCATATGGGTTTATGACAGAATAAAACTTAACAAGCAGCATACATTAGTACTTACAGTATATACTGATTCCTTTACTACTGTCTCCAGTAACTGCTCTACTTCTTGGTTTGAGAAGGTGAAAGCTTATTGAAATAAGTAATAGCTGAATGTCTTAAATCTCATTGGTTGAGAAGGAGGCATTGTCCTTTCATAACTCATGCTTAGCTCCTCTAATTGGTCTTGCCGTAGTTGTTAAATCTCTCCTTGGGGACAAACTGTCACACCGGATTTTAAGAATAACAAATACATTTGCAAACACAGGCGAATGCAGCTAATTTGCATGTGAAAATTGTATTCGTTGCTTTCTCAAAAACCTGGAGTGTCTCAGGGCCCTGAAGAGAGATTTGAGAAGCACTGTTTAAAACTTTCAGGCTTTCCAGTAAAAAAGGATAAAGCTAAAGATGATATAGGTACAGTACGTGTGATATGTTGTATGAAAATGCCCAGAATCTACAGTTTAAACTGTATGATTTTCACTTGGTCTCTTGAATAGAAAATGTAAAAAAAATAATGAAGTATGTGATCAGAATCTTTTTGTCAAAATCATAGCAAAATACATTTATTGCACAAAGTAAGTATGATTTCAGGTTAAGTTGGTGTGAATCAAAAATAAATATTGAAAAAGGATTGCCATGAAGGATAAAAACTGAAAACTAAACTAGCATTTTGTACATTTGAAGACTTATATTTGCATGACTTTATTGTAATAAATAGCATTTCTAACTCATTTAATTCCACATCCTTTCACCTTCTCTTGGAGTTTGCATGCAATAGACACAGGCTATCGTATTGATCCTAAACTTGATCAAGATTCAATGAAGGGAAGGAACAAAGCAGACCTTACAAGACATGCATATTTCTAAACTAAATTAAATACATTCTATATTACTGAATTCTGCAACAGCAACATCAGCAACACTGTCTGCATCATAACCTGCTGTGTCAAATCTTTCTTGCAACACCTACCACCATCTTGATATTTGCTATGTTGGGGACACTTCATCTTACCTTGTCATCAAGGATCCAATAGTGCAGTTTCCTCTCAGCTCTCCTAATATCTTTCTGCTTGGTGGAGCTCAGACATCTCTTCATTACATGTGAAGGTGGTTTCACTCAAACACTATTTCATTATTTCAATGAATAAGGTTTAACTCCTCTTTGGCGCTGTGGTCAGTTTGGGATTATTTGTCTTTGTTCCAGGCTGTCTAAAACATTTGGTTAACATTATCATTTCTACATTGACAGATAACTATAGACATGTTTCTTTATAGCTACATAAACATATATTAAATAGACATAAATATTCTTCTTAGCCTGGGATGAATTGTTCAGATCATAGAGCAAATTCTTATCCTTGATACTGCAGAAGGGTCAACATATTGCCATATTATCTACAAGGCCTGATAACCAGTTATGCTATCTAGTACTAGTTTACTATGTTTTCTATTTCTGTATTACATTACATTAGCAAACGTGTGAGAATATTTGCACTGTGGCCCTCAAGAAAATATCGTAATGAAAAGGAAACATGAGGGGAAAAGGACACATAGGGCCAGATCTACAGTACAAAGCTCTGCTCTACAAAGTCCTGCTAAATCAGGGCACATAAAGTCATAATACCTAAATCGGGAGTTTAACAAGAATGCTCAAAGCAAATTATATGCAAAAACAATAACTAATATATCTCATTAGAACCATAACGGAAGGGAAAGAGAGGGAAGCTCCCGCATCAGCTTAAGTTTGAAAACAATTATCGGAAAGTAAACTATGAAAAATAAGGATAATGATAAGGTGCAAATAGGGATATGGGTAATACTCAAAAAACAAACAAAGATTCCCCAAAGAATGCACTCGAATCAAATAGTGAGAAATTATGAATTAGTTAAAAATACTCTATAATCGAGGCGCATGCGCGACGGCAAGGAGCATGGTCGTATAGGGTAAGAGCTCCGTGCCTCGCTTGATGATATTACTAGCAGAAACCTAACAAAAACACCCATCCAACAAATAATTTTATTAAATCAGCCCCACAATATCCCGCGATGTCCAGAAAAAACCCCAAAGTTGCCAAAAGGAAAGGATTATCGGAATATTTTGGCCGCGCAGGGTCGAGTGGTGCAGGAGGAGAAATGGCGCCGCTTTCAAATGCCGGATCGGAGACCGAGCCGGACGGGGAAGGAGAGGACCGGGAGAACCCGGCAGTGCGTCCAGTGAGACAATGTGATCTGGACAAACTATACGATAATCTAAAAACACTTCTGCAGGCAGAACTAAAAGATTTAAAGAAAGAGGTGTCCGGTCTGGGCGAAAGGACAAACATCCTAGAAAACAAAATGGACCAATCGATCAGGGCAATAAAAAGACAGGATCGAAAATACACGGGTCTCCAGGACAAAATAAACGAGCTGAGGGAACGCCAAGAAGACTCAGAGAATAGAGACAGGCGCAACAACCTCCGGATCAGAGGGGTCCTTGAAGCCGTCCTGGACAGCGAGGAATTTATCCTAAAATGGCTGGAGACCCTACTCCCTGACACTCCAAAAGAGTATCTGGCGCTGGACAGGTGCCACAGAGCCCTAAGATCTAAACTGCTAATACACGAACAGCCCAGGGACATTGTGCTCAGACTACACTACTACCGCACCAAAGAAGCGGTCTTACATAATACAAGACCCCTACCGGTGGTGGAATACAAGGGCGTTAGAATGTCCATCTTCCAGGACCTGTCCCCGTAGACGTTGGCCCGCCGGAGAGCCCTACTACCAGTCACAAAAAATCTAAGAGAAAAAGGGGTAAGGTACAGGTGGACCTTCCCCTTCGGCCTGCAGGTAGTAAGAAGCAGCAAAACATTCACACTCCGAGGACCAGAAGAGGGGCCAGCCTTCCTCCACAAGCTGAGCCTGGGAGAAGCCCCTGCAGCCAAGGATCCAACTTCCGCCCTCCCGGAACCCGTGTGGGAGCAAAGAGCAAGATCCCCCAGGGAGCAAAGGGGAGCTGTACAAGCTTAAAGCCCCCGCAAAATAAATGAAAATAAAGTTATACCTTCCGTTGACAAATTTTAGTTAAGTTCTTAAATAACATGCTCCCGGTCCCGGAGAAGCGGTACTATAAGTAAGATTCCACCCCCGGTAAAGAACGCTCGAAGCCCCGACGCCTCAGCTACAGACGGTCAACGAGCGCCCACCGAGCACCAAAAGAAAAATCCATTATGAGAAACTCTGCGGCCTACCTTTTCGTTGAGGGCGCCCCTCCGCACAAGATGGCGATGACTCCCTGGATGGCGGGAATCCACGTTGACCCACAGGAGCAGGAAGAGAGCGGTGAGCAGGATGCAGGAGCAGGCGGACGCACACCCACACTGGTGAGAGACGAGATCCAAAATGGCCGCCACCCGGATGTGCGTCACGATGGGGAGCAGGAAGGAGCGGCGCCATCTTGGAGGTGGCGCGGAGCCTGCTGCCACTGTCGCAGGAGGATGACATCACAGGCAGGGACAGTGACGGTCCAAGGCCTCGCGGGGTGGCCAGAGGGCGCCGGGCCGCCCGCGCAGGCAGAGAAAAGACACCCTACCGGCCAGGCACGGGTTTTTTTTAAATTAGAAAGGGGAAACATCAGCATGGGGGGAATAATTTACATAAGCGATGTAGCGGCGGAGGCCAATAGAAGGAGACGGAGATGGGAAAGAGGGGAAGCAACCTCACACGAGGATAAAAGCAGGTAGACGAAGGGATAATAAGCAAGGGATGAGAGAAGAAGGGAAAAAACACAACAGACAGGAATAAGGAAGTACAGTAGAGGCAGCGATTATTCTAACAAAAACCAGTGGCAATTCCCCAAAAGACCCAGGTACACCCAGGTACATTCTGAATACATGCCTTAATCTTTCCTTAAACTAGCCCCAGCATTTCTGCATTGATTAATGGCCTATCAGATTAACAGCGGGGGTCCCTGGCAGTCCCATTCAAACTGAATTGGACTGCCAGGGATCCCTGCTGTGTTAATCCTATGGGTCCTTAGTCAATGCAGAAATGCCTTAAACGTGCCTCAAACTAGCCCAGAACATACCCAGCACATACACAGAATGTAACCCGGCTAGTTTACAGCAAATGTTAGAATAATCGTTGCCTCTACTGTAGGTCAGAAAGAATGAGACGCAGGGAGAAAGCAAGTAGTAAGAAAGCTGAAGGAGGGGAGCAGGGGCTAGTGTAAGTAAGGAACTGAGAAGATGGAAGACTAGAAGTAGATAAAAAAGCAAAGGGGAAGGAAATAGGGATGTGCAAGCTGGAAAGTGGGAGTGGTGACTGGCAGCTGTGGGAAGGGGAAGTGAGGAAGGTTATAGCAGGTACTATTGAGAAGGAGTTGGGGATGTGATAGCAGGTGAGAGGGTACGAGAGGTAATGGTTAGAGTAGGATGGAAAGGGAGGAAAGGAGAAAAGAGGGACAAGGCTAAGATAGATAAAAGAGGTCACATAGGATGGACGGAAATAAGGGAAGGTGGGGCGAGAACGGCAGGAAATGAGAGGAAGTGCAGATTGATGGGGTCCTGATACCGGGCATCATACTGGAGCGAAAGGGGAGTGGAAAGGGTCGGGGCAGACACTAGCTGTTCATAGACAAGTTAGGTTTCGTTAAGATAAGCTCAGGAAGAGCGAGGCAGGAGAGGTGGGTAACGACCTGCTTCAAAAATCCGCATGGGCCATGCACTAGGGGGGAGGAGGGTGGTTCTCCAGGGCCCTAGTGAAGTCCTTTGGGTCAAGTCGGCGGGGGATGGCGAACCCCACCCAAGTCACGCCTGGACTGCAGGAGGAGAGTCTAGTTACCCAAAGGCGATGTTCTCGTCGAAGAGGCTGTTTCGCCAAGACGACGAGATCTCTTCTGTTTTATGTCATGCTTTGTGTTTTTCTTGTCCCCCCCGGTGTACCCTCTTGTGTGTCCCCCCTTTTGTGTCTCTGTAGGTGGGGCAGAGCGTAGCTGCAGTACAAGGAGGAGAGGAGGCGTTGATTATGGCCCAGGCGCGCCATATAGGAACAGATATCGGCAGACACAACGACCCATACTCTTCAATGAGTAAGGAACTCAGGCTAGTATCACATAACATTAAAGGGTTTAACAGCCCGGCTAAACGCAGAGTCGCCTTCCGAGATTACAAGCGTAAAGGGGAAGAAATTCTGTATCTGCAAGAAACACATTTCTCTCAGAACAACTACCCCAAGTTCCTAGATAAAGATTACACGACACACTTTATGTCTTCCGCAAAAGTCAAGAAAAGGGGGGGGGCCATACTAATCCATAAACGAATACCGTTTGTAACCGACAAGACATTCAAAGATAAAGAGGGTAGATTCCTCATCGTAAGAGGGGCAATCCAAGGGTTCCCAATTACTCTAGCTACACTCTATGCCCCCAACGAGACAGCCCCAGATTTCTTCTCCACCTTCTTTGGGAAACTTAGCAAAGTGGCCCGAGGTAATATTGTTGTTGCAGGAGACCTGAACAGGGCACTACGAGAGGACCTTGACAGATGTTCATCCACTAATGTAACACACAGACCTGACATACTAACAATTAAAAATGGTTTACGTGACTGCCAATTACTCGACATATGGAGGTAACAACACCAGAGACTGAGGGAGTACACCTTTTACTCACACCCACATAACACATATAGCAGGATTGATTACTTCCTTGTATCCAACAGAATGGTCCCTGGGGTCTCTCACACCGATATCCATGATATTTCATGGTCAGACCATGCATCTATAGAGCTGCGATGCACACTAATTCCACTAGACAGACCTAGAGCGAACTGGAAGTTAAACGAGATTTTGCTGAAAATCCCAGCCCTACAGGCAGAAATTGGGGAAAAGCTCAAACAATATTTTGAGGAGAATGAGGGGAGTGTGGCAACACACTCCACTCTGTGGGAGGCCCATAAGGCTACCCTCAGTGGGGTCATTATGAATCTAGCCGCTAAAAGAAAAAGAGAACGTGAGGGAAAAATCCGGAAGCTAGAAGAGCAGTTAGCGGAGCTTTCCTCCCTACACAAAAAACATAAGAACGCTCACACGTTGACTCAAATATTAGCCACCAAAACTAGTCTTAACCTCCTCCTCTCCGCCCAGGCTGAGAAGGAAATGGCCTGGTCCCAGCGGAAATTCTATGAAAAAGCCAACAAGCCTGACACACTACTTGCAATAAGCTAAAAAACAAGCTCCCAAATTACCACATTCACGCAATCCGAAATCATGTAGGGGACCTTACCTCCATCCCGGAGAAAATTGCAGTGGAATTCAAAAAGTACTACGAAATATTATACAATGGAGATAAGGTGACCTACAATCGGAAAACAAAGGAGGCGTTATGGTCCTTCTTAAAAGAGGCAAATTTACCAACATTGGAGAGATGAGACAGGGAGGCACTCCAGTCGGACTTCACAATGGAGGAACTCTCGGGGGTCATCAAAGCACTAAAACCCGCTAAAGCCCCAGGGCCGGATGGCTTTTTGAACTTATATTACAAAAAATATATAAAAATTCTAGCCCCCCACATGTTAAAGTTATTCAACGAAATCTTAGCAGGGGCCTCGTTCCCAGCGCAAATGCTTCAAGCCTCAATCTCGGTGATCCATAAACCCGGAAAGGACCCGGCAGACTGTAAGAGCTACCGGCCCATTTCGCTGATTAACTCGGACCTCAAAATATACTCTAAACTTATAGCCAACAGGGTGGGTAGAGTTCTTCCCGGATTAATCCACACGGATCAAGTGGGGTTTATCGGAGGTAGGCAAGCGGCAGACAATACCAGGAAAATTATTGACCTAATAGATCTGGCCCAAAAAGAAAAAATACACTCCATGGTGTTACGTCTGGACGCTGAGAAAGCCTTCGATAGAATAGACTGGCCCTACCTAACAGAAACACTGAGAGCATTTGGCTTTGAGGGACGCCTTCTGCAGGCCATCCTGGCGCTGTATAAAAACCCAACAGCAAGAGTGAGATATCAGGGTTTCCCCTCAGAACAATTTGAAATTAAAAGTGGAACACGACAGGGATGCCCGTTGTCGCCACTACTGTTCGCCTTATGTATAGAACCCCTGGCGGCACACATCAGAAAGAACCCAGATATATCTGGGATCTTAGTGGGAGACCAATTGCACAAAGCCGCTCTATACACGGACAATGTCATTCTCACATTAACCAAACCTCTCACATCTCATCCAAATGTATTCAATATACTGGGCAAATTTAACCAAATATCGGGATTTAAGATCAATCAGTCTAAATCAGAAGCCCTCAATATTAATTTACCAAAAGAAGTTGAAAAGCTGATTGACCTCAATTTTAAGCTCAAATGGCAACCCTCCGCTATCAAATATTTAGGGATTTATCTCACGAGGGATTACAAATCTCTATATAAAGCAAACTTCCCCAAAGTCATTAAGACGCTGGGGGAGGATCTTCGGACCTGGATGAAGGGGAGTATCTCGTGGATTGGGAGGATACACAGCGTGAAAAGGAATCTCCTCCCAAAGATTCTATATCTCTTCCAGAGCCTCCCTATCCCTTTGGTACAGGCAGACATCCTCTCCCTCCAGTCAAAAATAATGAAATTTATTTGGAACAGGAAAAACCCAAGAATTGCTAAGGGAATCTTAAAATGCCCCACACTAAGAGGAGGGTTAGCGGTGCCTTGCTTGCAGGCCTACTACAAAGCAGCCCAATTGGGGCAGATTCTTCAATGGCACACTGACCCAAGCTTACGGAGATGGGTAGAGTTGGAGAGGAAATGTTGTACACCAATTGAAATCCGAAACTTAATCTGGCTACCCAGAGAAGGGGTACGCAAGATGAATATTCCGCTGCAGACCATGGTCAATTCACTAAAAGTTTGGGAGGCCACGAAATTCAAATGTCATTTGACTACCAAAACATCATTAATGACGCCAATAGTGGGCAATCCAGACTTCGCTCCGGGCCTGAATAGCAAAAACTTCCTGATTTGGACTCAAAAGGGGTTCTCCCGTCTAAAGGATCTGGAGGGCATAACGACCATACAAACATTTGATCAAATTAAATCCTCTAATAATATCCCAAATAGTGAATTCTTTAGATACCCCCAGATCAGAGATTTCTATAATAAAATGCAAATTAGAACGGCTCTAACCAATTTTGAGCAGCTGTGTTCCAGAGATACGGACACAAGGGGACTCACATCTAGAATGCACAGGAAAGTGATCTGCCAGACGACGACCACTGACAATAGACTGAGTTACATGAGACACTGGGAAGCGGACCTTGGGGAGACTCTAGAGGATGACGAATGGGACAGAATTATACAGGCAGCTGCGAAAAGCTCAATCTGCACCACATTAAAGGAGAACGCATATAAAGTCCTTATGCGGTGGTATTACACTCCGACGCGCTTAGCAAAATTTGTAAAAGGCTACTCCCCTCTTTGCCCTAAGCAGTGTGGTGAAGCGGCAGATCTCCGACATATGCTGTGGTCTTGCACTAAGGTAGCCCCTATTTGGGAACAGATTTGAGATTGGATTCAGCAGATTCTCGGTTTGGAGATCCCCCTGGACCCGTGGCTGTTCCTGTTGGGCAGGCAGATCCAGGGTCTGTCAAATGCGACGCATAAATTGATCGTGCATTTCGCTACTGCTACGAGGTGCGAGATCGCAGCATTGTGGAAGCAACAAGAAATCCCAATTATCCCTAAGATCAAAAACAGAATTTGGCATGTCTGCCGGATGGAGCAATTAACGAGTTTAGTTAATGACTCCGGCACAAATTTTCTAAAAGTCTGGGACCCATGGTTGGCCCAAGTAGACATCCCAGGAGTGGAGGCCACCACAATTTTGCACTAATTTATCTAGGTGCGTTCTCCTTTGAGGGCAGATCAGACGACACGACATAGGGTCTTACAGATAGCAGACGGCCCCACAGGCTTAGAACTGGAAAAAGGATACATAAAAAGAGCCCACTACTGGTAACCTCCTCAGCCGACGCCGAGCAAGCTGGCCAAAGGTCAACAAAAAGAGCAGAAACAGGCAACACTCGCCGCTCACCCCCCATTACCCCCCCTCCCCTTCACTACCCTCCACCCCAGTCCCCTTGTCGAGTTCTTCCCGTCTTGTTCGTAAAGTTGTTTGTAGATGTGTATTAGTAGTGTCTATATATGTGATTGATATAATTGGATCCGTTACAACGGGCTGTGTTACATTGGTTGTACTTGCAATTCTCCAATAAAAATTTTAAGTTGAAAAAAAAAACTCTATAATCAAATATATAAGTACTAAAAAAAGTTGTACAGAGGGATATGGTATAAATGTCCTTGACCACTCCCTTATGACACACCAATTCCTAATCCCAAGATAATGTGTAAGTCTTAAAAAATGCCCTGAGAAGACAGGAATCTCAAATGTCTACAATTGCTATTATAATATCCAATATAGTGATACAGCTCCAAAGATCTTAGTATTGCTACAATAGTGGCAATAATATTTACTAAAAACTGGAAAGGTTACATAATACCTATTACCAGAGATGGTTCACTGTTATGTGATTGAGCTGTATATTGTGTGTCTCAATTGTAGCAAATAAAAGCTGTTCTGTCTACTAGGCACATATGCATAGACGTATTTATAACTGAATTAATAACCGTTATAAAATCTCCATGCGAACACAGTGCAGTTCAGCGTAATCGCCTTAGTTGATAGCTCACAGATGCCTCAAAGGTCCTATTAATAAAGGGATAGCACAAAATGTGCACTTGAGCCCTGAGGCATGGTTCAAGGACCGTATCCAGTTATAGCCTCATATCTGATCTAATGATAGCATAATAGAACTCCTGGCATAAGGGGCATACACAAAATGTGACTAGTCCCTGAGGCGCAATTCAATGACCGCATCAAATTGAAGCCTCTTACCTAAATCACAGAGTTGATAATCAAGCCAGTAACATTACACAAAAGAAGGGACCCTGTGCAATATAACTGGTCTCAAATAAACCTGTATTGGGTGAATTCTATTCAACTGGATCAACAGCTATAGAGCTATCTGTTACTATCTTACACCATGTGTACCACATGTAATTGTGAACATGATTAAGTAAGGCTCACTACACAGTAGCCAAAAATGCACTGCTGATGCGAAATACTTGGAGGTAATACAATAGTTTCCTGAAAGTACCTCTGATTAGCCTTAAATAATAATGTATAAGGTCTAAAATAAAATGTCAATGTAAGATACAATTCTAAAGCACAGGTGACTCGATGCGAGACGTCACTATGCAGAGCTAGCATGATGGCCACTGCCTAAACTGAAGCTGATGCGAACAGCTCACGGAGAGTGACCTCACAGCATGCCTGCAAAATAGATGAGTATACACGATACATGCGTCCTCTGTACTGGAGATACATTACAGTTTAATCACGATAATATATATGTGGACTATTGGGGTGGACGCTTGTCATACTGGTGCATACTAACTGTTATAGTTGCTGCAGTGTGCTGACTATAACAGCGATTATCGTAAGGCGATTACGCTGTACTGTACTGTGTTCGCATAGTGATTTTATAATGGTTATTAATCCAGTTATAAATACGTCTATGCAAATGTGCCTAAATACAGAACAGCTTTTATTTGCTACAACTGAGACACACAATATACAGCTCAATCACATAACAGTGAAACATCCCTGGTAATAGGTATTATGTAACCTTTCCAGTTTTTAGTAAATATTATTGCCACTATTGTAGCAATACTAAAATCTTTGGAGCTTTATCACTATATTGGATATTATAGTAGCAATTGTAGATATTTGAGATTCCTGTCTTCTCAGAGCATTTTTTAAGACTTACACATTATCTTGTGATTAGGAATTGGTGTGTCATAAGGGAGTGGTCAAGGATATTTATAGCATATCCCTCTGTACAACTTTTTTTTAGTACTTATATATTTGATTATAGATTATGTTTAACTAATTCATCATTTCTCACTATTTGATTTGAGTGCATTCATTGGGGAATCTTTGTTTGTTGTGTGAATATATCTCATTAGCCTAGCCATAACATCACATTATTGCAACATAAAGTTGCATTATCTGCCAATAATGTGACATTAACTACTGTATGTCCTGGAATTACTCCAATAGAGATCCTGAGATAGATGGTTAACTAAAGGTGAAAAAGAGAGGAATAAAAAGGGAATTAATGCCTAATTTAGGAGCTACTGTGGAAGGAAGTAACGTCAAGTTTAGGTATGACCTAATTCATGGGTGTGCAAACTGGGGAATGCAGGATTTTTCTGGGGGACGAGGCGGTTGCAAAGGCCCCGCGCTCTTCCCCGAGGCATCTAAATTAAACGCTGGGGGACCGCACGAGGCTTCTACAACCACAAATTATCAGGATTTAGTTGGCTTCTGGTCACGTCACCATGACAACGCAGCATCAGATGACGCCGCGGGGTCATGTGACGTGACGTGTAATGTCATCATGGTAACGCACACCAAATTACCCTGTGGGTCACATGACGTCATGTCCCATGACCCTTGGCGTCATTTGATGCCAGGTCACTGGAGAAGTGGGGTGTGAGCTCTGGGACCAGCATACAAGGGGGGAGCAGCAAAAAACTTTGCACACCCCTGACCTAACTAATGTAATATTGAGTTTTAAACTTAATGAATATTTGTGCTATGCATTGTTATTGCAACATCCCATTTGTATGCAATTATCGCAAACAGCCGTTATAGATATGTAACCCGGTTCCCCCCCCCCCCCAACCTCACTTAGGGACCAGTGTTCGGGAGTAGGCGTATTACCACGTGTGTATGGTGCTCTACCTGTAGGTTCGCAGGGGCCTGAGTGGTCTGCCAGATGGTATGGAGAGGAACATGACTGGCTCAAACAGGTCCCTGGGTTCTTCTGGGTCGGTGTCAGCGCCTCCAGTGGTGATGGACCCATGGGGTGTAGGTGTCAGCCCCCATCACTGCACAAACATATCCCTCCTGCCCAGGAACTGAAACCAGAGGTAAACAGATTTTATTGCAGGGCATTCTGCATCAGCTCTTCCTTTGCAGCACATCACATCCTCCACTACCCCATGCTTTCTAGACAGTACATCCCCATCAATAGGGCTCTGATCCTGATGGTCTCTAGGCAAGCCGGCCTAAAGTGAGCATGCTTGCCCCACCATGGGGAAGGCATACAGCTCCATCCTCTCTCACTGGGGAGAAGAGGACAAGGATCATCTCTCCTCTCTCTCTGAAGAGCTGAGGGGGAAAAAAACCCTCACTCCCTGAGGAGCAGGAAGCCTAGACTTTTGGCTACTCCCCTAGAAAACTCTGGAAGGGGCGGGCTCATGGACTGTAGCCACCTACAAGGGGGCTGTACACAGGCCATGAGTCACCACCTTCCTTCCTTCACTTTCAAGGGAAGCCGAAGGGGGGGTCACTGGCCCTAGATTAACCTGCTAAATGCCTGGAACTTAACAGGACTTACATACCAGATACTCTATATGGAGAGAAACAGATACTGATGGAACATACCCTGTTGCTACACGCTTTACGGAGAAAATATGACTCAATGTTATGTTATTGGCTTATGAAGATACTTGATCAGGCTTAACGTGATGTTAAATTAGATTACTGTCACGTTAAGTGACTGAACCAGGATGTGTGAATCTGGCCCATAGAGCTGTGAATGCTTGCAAGGTAAACCTGAATGTGTTAGCTTCCTCTGAAGATCAGTGCTGAGCTCAACAGACAGCAGATATTCTCAAAACAGAAAAAAATGCTATTTTAACTTTCATGGAATTAAGTTACTTATTATAGTAATTAAAGCTGCGATTATCCACCAATAAATTCCTGTCTTGTTTATTACATAACAGTTTAATGAAACCATTATTTCTACAATACATCCTTAATGAAAGGTCACATTTCTACATCTGCTGTGTGGGAATCAGTACTGCTTTGGGTATCAGATTAAGTGCAGGGCAGCTAAACCCCTTAACAATAGGAACCCCCTAAATATTTCTACAAATTACAATTTTTACTCTTGTTACAAATATTTTGTAACGCTTCCGCTCACCACGAACAAGGCGGGACCCCGGTACTGAGGTGGGAAAGTATGAGACTGTGCACCCACAGCAGCGGAGGCACGCCTGGAGGGTGGATAGTCAAGATCGCCGGGTCTGTGCTGGAGAGAGAGGGTTAGTCTTGATACTTGCTGAGGTCATAGGTAGGTGCCAGGAGATTAGTCAGTGTCCAGAGTGCTGTGGTCTGGGGCAGGAGCCAGTAGGAAGGTAGTTGGTCCGATAGCCGTGGTCAGGGATGGAGAATAGTGGATGGTCAGAGGCAAGCCGGGGTCGGTAATCCAGAGAGAGGTCCTAAAGTCAAGCCGGGTCGGTACACAGAAGAGATAAGCAGCAGAGGGTTAAAGCACAACAGGTACAAAGAAAGGCAGGGATGTGGGAACACAAGGCTACCATGAACTATGCTCAGCCAAAGAATGAAAGGAAAGGCTGAGCATATATAGGAGAGCTGGATGAATAGGACAGAGGGGAGGAGCGGAGGCGCGGCCTCTGCGGAAGCAGGGATAAGCTGCAAGATGCAGGAGACAGGTGGGAGAGAGACTAGTGTTGACGCGTAGCTGGGGAGTTGTGCACACGTGTCACGTGTGCGGCAACGCGGTACCAGCGGAGGTGCGGAGCCAAGTTCTGTGTGATCCTTGAAAGCCCTCCGTGGGCACGTGCGCTCTGTAAGGTGCGCGGGAGACTGTACAACAGGAGGCAAGGAGGTAGCACGCCGCGAGGAACGTGTTCTCTGACCGCTTGCAGTGGGATGCTGTGCAGCAGGAGGTAAGGAGGGAACACGCCGCAGGGGACATGTTTCCCGATTTCTTACACATTCTTTATTCAATAAATGATGGCAGCACAAGCTGTGTAATGTTTAGTGAATGATCCTTATAGATTTGGGATAAATATGACTAAAACTTTGATTTTTTTTAAAAGAGGCCCATTTCTATTAAACATACCATGCCCAGCAGAAGATTCATGGAGGACACCTTATGACCAATTTAGTTGAAAGAACTGTAAGATATCTTCTGGCACCAGAAGGGATCTTATGACAAAAAATGCTTAATTAATATATTAACTTACAAATATATGATCTTATGTCACAAACAGCTTGCTCAACGACACCTCGATTCAAAGCTGTGGGACAACCACATCAGCAGCACAAAGGATTGATGCTACTAACAAATACATAATCGGTGCAGGTGAGGTTCCAATTAGGACCAAAATGAATTAATTGTAGTGACATGTATAAGGAGACTAATTAGCAGAAAGCAGAGAAATATACAAGGGGTCTAATTACCTCTAGCTAGTTACTTTTGTGTAATATCACTATGTGCTGAATACAAGTTTCCACAGACAGTATCTTACCCATCCCTACTCCCTCCGTACCTTTCTTGCCCTTCTAACAGGGACACCATGGGATAGAGGTGGAGTTAAAGCTTGATAGACAAGCACTCCCCGTACAGAGGCTCTGATGAAAAGAAAGTTCCTAATTGAATAAATAAAAACAGTCACATTTTTTAATTAAGTATGATTACATTCATTTAATGATGTTTAGTACATTGTTAAGTAATTTTTTCAATGTTGTGGGTTAAAGTAATAGGCATTGCACCCGTAAGTCTTAAGAGACACCAGGAATTGATAAGTAGTACAGACAGACAGAGTGTTTTTACTAACATGTATTAATATGGGCATGCTTTGTCCAGAATTATCTTCTAAAGTAAAGAAAAATATGTGTCTTTTGACGTGTTGGTTGCTGGGATAATTATGCTTTAAAATGAAGAGATCACATTTTGTAGATAAAAACCCCCCAAAGAATTAGTTAAACAACAGTTGCTGTTGCCATGTTGTCTAGTTTGTGTCCTGGAATGTTACATTTGAGCTGTGAATGTGTGAAACATGGTAGAACAGTGTTTTACAGCAATCACACACTCGCATATATTGTGTTTGAAGGAAACAGAAAAGAATGTACCATAACTGTAGCACATGTTACCCCACCCCCTGGGAGATATGGCTGATACGTGTGTATGCTGCTTTACCTGTGGCTCACAGGAGGGCCGAGTCTCCTCTGCTGGGAGCCTGGAGTGTGCCTGATCCATCAGGTGCAAGCGCCTCTACCTGTAGTGGGATCCTACTATGTTGGATCACCCTGTTACAGCACCCAAATAACAATATACATGTGGTAATTATAACAGTGTTACTATAGCCTACAAAACAGAATAACAGTACCACATCAATGTAGGCCTCGCACAGTCGTTTCCCAGAGTGCCCGTCAACCCAACTCTCACACCCGATGAAATGTCCCCTCAAAGTACTGAGGTGCCCCTGTGCACCTAACCTCCCTGATGTCCACAAGAGCTAACCCACCAAAATGTGTGAAACAGCGCTGCCCACTAGAACCGAAGGTGTACAGTTGGTGCACTTGGTGAGGTACCTTGGGGTGCTTCAACACCCGGTAGTGCTGATACTGTAAGGTAGGATCCACTGATCCAGCGATGTAATCCTTGAATCCTCCACCTCTATGTTGGGTGGTGTCCCGCGTGGACGGTTCCACATGAAGAGTGTCTCTGTACTTATGATGATGATCCGGTCCTAGATCACCAAGGGCCAAGGTCGCAGTCGCGTCCTGGCTTCTCTTCATGGTAGTGCTACTTGACAGGGTCCCTGCAGCAGCCACATGCTATCACAGTGAGTCAGGGCTTAGCTGTGGCCTAGGGGGTCTCTGGCATAGTGCAGGGGTTACAGACGCCCTGCACCTACACAACCTACCCTAACCTTGTCCCAGCTCCGACTAGCGTACTCCCCTGTGCGAAATGTAACCTTTTCTCTGAGCAAGGCATCCGGGCAGCCCTATTGGCTGTGTAGCGTCACATGGCTCCTGCAGCCCCTGTGCAAGATGGGGCTTTAGGTCACAGATGTGAGACAGAATCGGCACTTGTCTAAGGACAGTTTCAGGGCTTGCTGGCCCAGCCGATCCAGCATCTTTAGTAGGCGTTCCTCATGCTCCTCAAAGGGTGGTAAAGAACTGCTCACCTATTTTACCAATAGTCCTTAAAAAAGTAGGTGCATAGGGGTAGGATACAATATTAGCAGGAGTGAACAGAGAAGTTCAAAAGGACCCCTATAGCTGCACTCTAAACTGTATGTATATGTTTCTAGAGTAATAAGGTAATAGATCCCCTATACCAGAAATTAAAAACGAAAACGGCGCAAAAAATAATAAAGTTTTAATACATATTTCAATTAAACTATTTACACTCAAATGGATAAAAAGGGTATGGACTGAACCCCTAAGAGGAGCGATATGAGTCCTTACGGAGGTGCTTAAAGTACTAGTATACACTTATTATTGCAAAGTGCACCCCAATGGCTCCTGCGCTGATTAGAACATAAAATGCCACTGAATCTGGGTACTTGTGTGATAAGCCTGTCAGAAAAAGTGTTTGTCAAGTATAGCTTAGTAATTCAAAGCACTACAGGTATTGACTCTAACAAACACTCTATATATGGTATCCAAGTAAAAGGAGTAGATACTCCTAACTATATATAGGCTCCTGGGACTGTGTAAGTAACGTGGTTTGCAATACATATAGTACATAGTGCTGGTATCTTCCAACCAAGTACTACACTGTTACCTGCCTACTCCCCGCTAATAGCACAGACTGCAGCACTCCAGTTACATATGTGGAATGGTTAAAACCCACGTTACTGACACAGTCCCAGGAGCTATAGGTGTCCTTTTGTTCCTCATGCTCCTCCAGGGTCTTACCAAAGACAATGATATCGTCCAGGTAGACCAAGTATTCCCAGTGATTCATGTCACCTATGGTCTTCTCCATTAGGGTTGAAATGTTGCGGGAGCCCCACAGATGCCTTGGGACATAAGAGTAAATTGGTTAAAGCCCAGAGGACACACGAACGCCGTCTTCCCCTGGTACTCTGCTCTCATTGTTACCTTGTAGTACCCAGATTTCAGGTCCAGCACACTGAACCAGTTGCTCCCTGAAAGCGCATTAAGAAGTTCTTCAATTCGCAGAAGAGTTTATTGGTCAGGCACAGTGCGATTATTCAGGGTCCGGTAATCTACACACAGGCAGACTGTTCTTTTTCCTCACAACCACAATTGGTGATGCATAGAGGCTACGGGATTCCATGCCTGATGGCCAAGAAGAATATAAACAACATAAAGACAATCCATGTCCAATTGCCAAGAAAAATAAATAAAAAAACAAAAAAAAAACATTACAATAATCATTGCCTGATGGCACAAAAATCTTAAAAATAAAGTAAAAAAAATGAAGACATCAAACTGTAAGAAAAAAACATTGAATGTATGTTATTTTTCTTTTATAGTTTTTTCATTGTATTTTTATTGTTATTTAATTTTTGTTATTGCCCATTGATTGCAAATGTATTTATGTATGCATTCTTCTCCACACGTGACAATGTCACTACTGAATAATTATATGTACATTGTTGTATTTATTTTTTTATTGTTAAGTACTAAGTGTTAAGTGTTAAGTGTAGGGCTATACATACATACATACATACATACTGTACATACAGTGATAAGCAATGATTTGTTTGGCAAATGCTTGCTTTTATGTATTTTAAATGTATTTTGGTACTTTGTTTTTTATTTTTTATGCTATTTATTTTTTTGTTTTTATTTTGCATGATGGCCATTTTGGTGGTTTTTCAATTGGTTATTTCAGGGGGATTTTTTTGTGTTTGCTTTTTAATCGTGGCTTATTTTTGGTCTTTTGATTTTGAATGATATTGTTTATTTGGAGCTCTATTTTATTTATTCATGGTTTTGTTTTGGTGTTTTAATCCTTAATTCTGGTGTTTATTTGGTATTTGCTTATGTGATTGGAGGTAATTTTGTTGTGTTTACTTGTTCATTGTTGTCTATTTGGTGATTGTTTTGATTGCATTGTATATTGTTGGTGGTTGTTTATTATGAAGGTGGATCATTGACTACCATTCAGTTGTGTTAAATTATGCCCATATTATATGGGCATGATGTACCCACTTTGCCAATCAATTGGTTTATTGGTATTTGTAATGTGTTTTATTTTGGGCCTGTTTTTTTTTTGCTTCACCATTTGTTGCTATAGTGGTAAATCATGCCCATATTATATAAGCATGATGTACCCAATGTACCAATGAAGGGTTAACCCCTTAATTACTATAGTGGTTACAACCGCTAAAGTGATTAAGGGGTTAGGGGCCATTGTATAGTATTTTTTTATTGCACTATATTGTTTCTAGCAAGGGATGATATGGACGGTGATGATGATGAGGACGGCCTTCATTGTGGCAGGCTGGCAGATGTAAGTGCAAGTTTTATTTACTTTATTTCTGCTGGTTAATGTTTAATTTTAAATGGGCAAATCCACTATTATCTATATCTGGATAATAGTAATTTTGCCCATTACTATAATGTACTGTACTGTATGTATTAAGGCGGAGGGGGTGTATTTATTTCACATTATTGGACATTTTTTATTTTGGGCACAGGATTGATACCACAGGCCAGCGGGAACCCACAGACACACGCAGGGACCACCCAAGGACCCCCAGACACCCATGAGAACCACCCGAGGACCCACAGACATCCGCGAGAACAACCTGAGGACCCCCAGACACCCGTGGGGACCACATGGAGGCCCCCAGACACCCACAACGATCACATGGAGGCCCATGGAAACCCACTGGGACCACCCAAGGGCCCGAAGGGACCCACCAAGGACCCCAGACACCTGCGGGAACCACCTGGCGACCCCTCTGGGGCCCCCGGAAACCCACGGGGACCAACCGGAGACCCCTGTTGGCCTCTTGTATTAATGATGTGCAGAAAATAAAAAATAATGGTTTTATTCATGGCTCAATTGAGCCAGCCTTTAGCTGATGAAAAGAAATGGTGAGCTTTTACAGTGCAATTCAGTTATCACTGCTTTGTGAATCGCGCAGAGTGGCTGAAAACAGAAGCTTTGACATTATTTGGCCGATCATACGAGTTTTTTTTATCAATGACAGTTTTTTGGTGATAAAAAGCCTTTTAAGAGCGATACTGCAGTGTTATCACTGCTTTGTGAATCACGCAGCTGGCAATATCGCGCTATAAAGGCATTTATCACACTTAAAAACACTTATCACTGCTTTATGCATATTCCCTACGGAGCCTGAGGAAGCCCATAGGGCGAAACGCGTTGCTCGATATCCCCCTACCTTTTTGAACTGTTGCGGCCACCATAGGGAGCAGGACACGGGAAGTGCAGAGCTCCATCCGGACGCGGCGAGAGTTTCTACTGCTGCCCCACGAGTCCCGCTAAACATCCCCCACAGACTGGCCTTCTTAACCCTTATTCACACCGCAGCTCACTGGTTGAGCGAGCGGTGAGCTTGTTGTTTTAATCTTGCTATTAATAAAGAGTTTAGCCCATACATTCTGAGCTGACAGATTTCTTCATTGCCTTTGGGAGAGAACCATCACCATCAGAGGCTGGCACAGCCCCTATCCAGGGAATCCTGACGGACTACACAAGATACCTTTCCAAGTGGGGACTCACACTTGGCCGTGTGAGTAAATATTAATTTATTTCTATTTACACCTTGTTCCAATTGCCATAGAGTCACATTAGGCTCTTTGGCACATCGAGATCCACTTGGAGGTCAAGATACCTTCCCTCAGTGTGCACTCACACATGCCCGTGTGAGTGTTTATATATACTCTGTATACTCTATCCATGTGCCACCCCCTTGTTGTACTATTGTGGTTTTACATCTATTACTGTTGATACCCCTATTTATTTCCTCTGAGGGTGATACAACGCGCAAGAAAAAGGTGAGGTACAAAGAAGACAAGGGACACCAGATCGAGAGAAAAAGGGCCCTGACGAGAAGCGGAGACTGAATCCACAAGAAAAAGAACCAAGGACGCAAAAGAAACCTTGATGCGCAAGCATTCGCACAAGGCCGTGTGAGTGTTTAAATTATTTTAGTTTCACACCATCCATTTTTCAGTGTCCTACACACCTGAATCAGATATCACTCTACTATATTACTCCACCAGTGCTCCCCCTTCCCCTTCTTTCTTTTTGCTTCCATTTGAAGGATCCTGGGTAGATCCTCCATTGGGGTTAGAGTCACAGGAGGAGAAGAACCAGAGGGAAAACCTTGTCTACCATCAAGGTTTTTTGATACCATACTTACCCTATTCCTAGGTAGCGCCCAGGTATTTCCATTCCTTTTGTGCATATTCCCATTGGAGTAAATTTAATAACTGGTTGGTTATACACTTCTTCAGGTCAATTCTTTTCTGGGATCCACAATAATGAATCTATATTTTGTACAGGGATCTAATTCGCTTCTATCTTCACCCATTTATTCTCGTTTTTTTCTTTCCCCAGATAAATGTATACATTTTGCTTTGCATATCACTCATAATTTTGGTTGGGACATTAATTGGAAGGCTATGACATAGATAGAGTAATTTAGGGAGGGAATTCATATTTATCGAAATTATTCTACTAATCCACGAAATACAGTATTTATTCCACTCTTCCAGATCTCTCTTAATTGACAAAAACAATTCGGGGTTGTCAGCTTTGTAGAGCTCCAAATATCTAGTTGTCAAATATACCCCCAGATATTTGATACTACAGCTCAACCCCCTTATAACGCTGTGCTTGGGGTCCAAAGAATCACATCGCGTTACAAGTGGATTGTGTTAGAAATAATGTACAATTGTATGCATTGTACAATAAAGTATTTAAAATACCAATAATCGTGTTGTAAAGTATTCATAAATACGAAAATTGGGAGCCATGCATGCATCGCGTTATAAGCGGATTCCATCTGAAATTAAAATTTAGTTTCAGTAGTTTTAGCATCCCTGTCTCCACTCCCAATGCTAGCACTTCTGATTTTGTGTTATTTATTTTATAATTTGGGAAAAAACTGAATGTCGAAATCTCCTCAAATAGATTAGGTAGAGATGTCAGTGGTCTGGTGAGTGGTAGTAAAATATCATCTGCATAGAGAGCTATTTTACATTGGTTGGACTATTTCTATCAAACCTTTAATATCTTTATTAATCAAAATGTTGTTTTCTAAGGGCTCTAGACTTAGCTCAAATAGCAAGGGGGACTGTGGGCAACCCTGTCTGGTCCCATTATTTATATTGATCACTCCAGAGCTGATTCCAGCCATTTTAAGTGTGGCTCCCGGTTGATTATAGAGGAACATATATGACCAGTCTACACGGTCGAACGCTTTTTAAGCATCGAGTGAAATTAACAGTGTGGGTAGTTTTTGTTGCTTTTGCTAAATGGGTGAGGTTTGTCACTTTGTCAGCAGTTTTTCTCCCTAAAATAAATCCAACTTGGTCTGGATTGATTATTCTGGGGAGCAGTTTATTTAGTCTTTTTGCAATAATTTTACTGTAAATGTTAATATAAGTATTGATTAATGAAATAAGTCAATAAATTCTACAATAGTTATGATCTCTGCCTGGTTTTGGGATCACAGAAATGTGTGCTCTTACCATTGAGGGGGGAATTTCTTTACCTTTCATAAAAGAGTTAAAAAGTATTTTTAGAAATGGTGCTAACTGTGTTTTACATTTTATACAATAGCTGTTAGAGTCCATCTGGAACAGGAGTTTTTGAATTTTTATGTTCTTTAATCACTGCCAGTATTTCATCTTGCGAAATTTCTGAATTTAGTTGGACTGTCCTCATCGTTCAGGAATGGTAACTGACAGGAATCTAGATATGTTTCTAATTGTTGTTTAAATACATCTGGATTTTGTTTGTGTTTATTTTGTAAATTGTACAACGAAGAATAATATGCTATAAATTCTTCTTCGACTATCTTTGGATTAATCTGATATCTCCATTTCTTATTTTTATTGATTTAATAGTTCTGGAAATTTGAACTTTTCTTAATTTCTGTGCCAATAGTCTATTCACTGTATTACTTATTTGGTAAAACAGTTGTTTGGTCCATTTTAGAGCTTTTTCTGCTCTAATAACTTGCAAAATTCTCAAATCTCCCCTAATTTTAAGCATTTTTTTATAATTTGCGTCTGTGAGTTTTTTTTATATGTGGCGTCAACTTCTGCCAGTTCTATTGAACATTTTGTAATTTTATATTCCTTACGCTTTTTCTTCACTGAGGCAATAGCAATAAACCTTCCCCTAGTACATGCTTTTGTGCTTTCCAGATCATTGGAAGAGACATATTGGGTGTGTCATTGATAGAGAAAAATTCTATTAGGTGTGTGTTTATTTCGTCAACCACAGTGAGATCTCTGAGAAGTGAATCATTTAGCTTCCACATAGGTCTCACCTTATTAGGGTTAATATCTTTAAATGTACATGTTACCAGTGCGTGGTCGAACCAGGTGATTGTATTGATCTTTGTATCTTTTACTGCTGGGATTAGGGAAAATTCAATAAAAAAGAACCGATTCTCGAGAATACTAATTGTGGTGCTGAATGAAATGTATAGTCTCTCTCGTTAGGGTGCTGTATTCTCCAAATATTCCATAGTGCTATGTCTTGTATGCATTTCCCCACATCTGTATCTTTTGAGTCTTGTGTGCTCAGAGTTTTTTTGTGGGGGTTTGGATTATCTCATTTTATATCATATACTGCATTGAAATCTCCAGCCATAATTATTTTTCCTTCAGCAAATTTCGATAATCTAGGAAAAACTGTCTCATAAAAATTTGCCTGATTCTCCTTTGGAGCATAAATGTTAGCTAAAGTGATAATTGTGTTTCCGAGTTTGCCCCTGAGGAACAAAAACAGGCCTTCTTTGTCTGAGTCACTTTCCTCAAGGGCAAATTGTATCGACCTTCTCACCAATATGGCTACTCCTCTTTTCTTCAAATGTGCTGAAGAACACTGACGAGAAGATTCTGTTGAAAATTTTTGGCTGATCCTGTTTCCTGAAATGAGTCTCCTGTAGAAAAAAAATAACCAACAATTGCTTATTAAAATCCTGTAAAGTTAGTTTTCTTTTTCTGGGATTGTTTAGCCATTTGACATTCAGGGTACCTAATTTTATTATGGCAAAGCAATACCGTGTTTCCTAGACATTGTTTGCTTTTTATGTAAACTATAATTGTATTCGGTTGTGTTATACAGCCTATCTCTTGCCTTAACCTTGGGTAGGGAGGGGAAGAACAGAGAACAAAAGAACAACAGTATATATAACAACGTATACATAAAGTTATTAAACTAAACTACCCCCTGTGTGTTTTCCGGAGATTAAAGGACGGCAACCTAGCCCCTAGGGGCTTCAGAAGGGTGAGGGAATACCTCTGAGGGTTGGGGTTTACTTTCCCTAGAAAAAAGAACAAAAGTGGGGATGGGATGGGACCCCTGTAACAGGGATTTATCATTGTTTGAGAGTAACTGCCTCTAAATCCAGCAGTGTTCTGGTTAATTGCACAAAGGCAATCAACCAGAAACCACCCGGCTGATTAGGACTTTTAGAAAAGCCTGATGTGAGAAACAGAAGAGAGATTCTTTAGCTCACATTTGGGCTGACACAGGAAAGCAGAGAAGCCTGCACACAGCCACTTACTTGAGCACAAAAAGATGTGCTGAGATCAAGATACCCATAGACCTATATTTCCTGGAAACAGAGGACCCAGGAACCTGCTAGAGACTGACATGAAGGGCCACCTGCTTAAGGTGCTTCCTGAGACTTTGGGCTGATAAGCTGGTAATGGGAATATCCCTCCAGTCCTGCAGATAGGGTCTGGGGACGTTAGTTAGCCCTTACACAGGGCTAGGTGTTTGTTGTTTTGTTTATATTTTTGTTTGCTGTGTTATTTAAAGAAACAGTATGGACAAAAGATAGTTTCCGTGGGCGCCTATATTAACAACTACTACAAAAGGATATACGAAAACCAAGCCTGTTGGCTGTGAAGAAACGTGGCTCCTCATGGTGTGCTTGAAAGAAAAGAAAAAGCACAACACATAGCGTAATACTGTAGAATGTAAGACAAACAACACTTAAGACAACATATAACAGCTGAGAACTGAATAGGTGAATTTAGCACAATAAAAACATTTAATAACAGTTAATAATTAATATAATGCACAATACACATGGACATATATTATATGAACAATAAAATGAATGAATTAATGGTTCTAATACTCCGTAGCACCAATGATGATGATTGCAATGCCTACTCACCAGATGGAATAGGTTTGCAGGCAGTGGATAATTTAGAGAGTTTCCCCTCTCGTTTCTTTAAGTTGCTCTCTGCTAGCTGGCGTCTCCGTCTGCTCGTGGATGTAACTCGTCAAGCAGGAACTCCTGCAGCACGCTGGGGAGGACGTCCGGTAGATGGTGAACAGCAGCAGCTGATTCGGCACGCCGTCGGCAACGGGAAACTAGTCAGTTATGATATAGGGATATACCCCTGAGGAAGAGAGCAGAGCGCTCTCGAAACGCGTAGGGTGGCGATTTTGGGTGGCGATTTCAATATCCCAGCACATTGGTGTCAGTATCCCCACGCATTGGCAAATCTGTGTGGGCCACTAACTGACTAGTTTCCCGTTGCCGACGGCGTGCCGAATCAGCTGCTGCTGTTCACCATCTACCGGACGTCCTCCCCAGCGTGCTGCAGGAGTTCCTGCTTGACGAGTTACATCCACGAGCAGACGGAGACGCCAGCTAGCAGAGAGCAACTTAAAGAAACGAGAGGGGATACTCTCTAAATTATCCACTGCCTGCAAACCTATTCCATCTGGTGAGTAGGCATTGCAATCATCATCATTGGTGCTACGGAGTATTAGAACCATTAATTCCTTCATTTTATTGTTCATATAATATATGTCCATGTGTATTGTGCATTATATTAATTATTAACTGTTATTAAATGTTTTTATTGTGCTAAATTCACCTATTCAGTTCTCAGCTGTTATATGTTGTCTTAAGTGTTGTTTGTCTTACATTCTACAGTATTACGCTATGTGTTGTGCTTTTTCTTTTCTTTCAAGCACACCGTGAGGAGCCACGTTTCTTCACAGCCAACAGGCTTGGTTTTCGTATATCCTTTTGTAGTAGTTGTTAATATAGGCGCCCACGGAAACTATCTTTTGTCCATACTGTTATCCTGACCAGGGGGTCAGGTTTTGTATCCCAGGCAGCCCCTTATATATGGTTAATTATTCCATATAAGGTACTAGATACTACAGTACATCTTTGCGGTTAGCGCTACCTGTTTTGTTGTTTATATTTAAGAAACAGGCAATAAAGCCTTATATTAATTTCACCTTAAAATCAATCTCCATTTTGCATACCTCTGCACACATCTCTTACAACCCCACACATAAACGCAAAAACAACCAAAATTAACTTTTAGGGGGCATCTAGATCTCCTGAGTCATTTTCCTCTCCGGAACAGAGTATTGGAGTGAGACGCAACTGACAGTCGGCTCCGATGTCGCTCCACACAAAGGTCAACGAGCATCCCTCAATTACCGGGCGGGAGTGGTGTTAAAGTCCTCTGTTGGACCAGTTGTATAGTCTTTTTCCACACCCTTTGTATAAATTATTCAGTTTGACCAAACATTTGGTTATGATAAGGTGGTCATTCACCAGATGATTTTTGAATTCTTGCTTGATCTTCTTGATCTTTGTATTTGCTTCCTCGCTGCGACTTCATCTGCATCCAGATGGGTGCATGTGCAGGTCTGTTAGGTGTACTAGTTGGCGAAGGTGATGGTGATTTAGGTCTTTGTATTATTCCCAATTTAATCAGCGCTCTTTCTCCATCTTCTGGCATCTTCACCACTAATGTTCCATTATACCAAATTACTAGCTTGAATGGGAAGCCCTACTTATACCAAATGTGGTGGTCTCTCAGATTCTTTGTGACAGCTTGCAGTTTCTTTCTTTTGAGCAGAGTGGAGGGGGCAAGGTCACTAAATATTTGGATCAGGTGACCTTCGAATTCTATCCATGATTTTGCTCGCATGGATAGGTTTTTTCACTGTATAGTAATGAGCCAGCAGTCTGACATTTCTCATCTTAATAGGGTCAGATTGTTTAGGTCCCAAAGTTCCGTGCACCCTGTCTATTAGCAGTTTCTCTGCTGTACTATCCGGAAGCATGTTATGAAACAGTCTTGTCACAAATTCCTTTAGTGTCTCTGGCAGTACAGTCTCTGGGATTTTCCTTAATCTCAGATTGTTTAGTCTGGAACGATTTTCTGTATCTTCCAGCGCTTCCGTCAAGGTGTTTATTTGTGCTTTTAAAGCTACCAGTTCATGGTCGGTGACATTTTGGGCTGAGATCAGTTCGTCTGTTACTCCTTGCAGGCAGTCAGTTCTTTCTCCTTGTCCATGCAAATCTCGTCTTAATTACTACACTACCTTGGTCATTCCTATTTGCATTTTCTGCACCATACTTTTTAATAGATTATCTAGATCACCTTTGGTAGTGGTCTGGCACTGTCATCAATTCCTCCTCCTGCTCCTGCTTCGGCCTCTGCCTTTGCCTCTGGTCTCGTGCCACCACCATCTTTAATTCCTGTGTGCCTCAGCTGTGCACTTCGTAAGGAGAATTGAGATACATCTTGTGTTGCCTGTCTCTTCTCCGGTCGTTGTTTAATCTCACTGAGTGGTCCGCAGCTACTGTCGGCAGTTTGGCGCCGGTGCTTCTTATTTCGCCCGGGCCTAACAGAGCTCCTCACTCAAGCGGCCATCTTCTCTGGCTTCTCAATGCTATTCTTCCAGCAGTTTTTTGCTCAGATTTTGCCTTGGTTTTGCTTCTGAATTTAGGGTGAATTTATCAGTCTCCCAGTTCAAAATTGAACCAAACTGGTACAAAAAAGTACCAGATTTATCAAAGGGAACAATCCTATTGCTTTCCATAAAATTTATTTCCTATGATAAATCTGGATCTTGGTTTTGACTCAGTTTTGCAGCCGGGTGGAACAGATACATATTTTCCCCAGTGCTAAACATAAGCTTTCTCCAATTTATAATATAATTGTTTTCAATTAAGGAATTAAGAGAAAAGAAAGATATATTATATTAATTTGCAGAAAGCTACTGTACATGCTGTATATGAATTTTGTTCAGTTTATTTCACATTAATAGCTATAAATATTCTTGATTCCAAATGATGTTACAAGCTCAGTCAATAAAGAATTAGCATGAATTGATATTAAGTTTTATAACTGTAATTAATATTAATTAACTTTGGAATTACATTTAAATATATAAATATACCAAATTAATTAAGGAACTTGTTTCATATAAAAAATCCATGAGAAAATGATAAAGAAAACATATATAAAAGTTATTAGATTAATAAAGAATAACATTTATCTTCTTTATTTTAATTATAATTTTTCTTTATTCACGAAAGAGGCCCAGGCCATGTAGTAAGCATTGCATCTACTGTACAAAAGAGACCTTTCAGCTCTGTGTAGTTAATAGGGCCTTTAAGCAGGTGGGATATTTCAATTTTTAACAACAGGTTCCCTCCAAAGGAAGAAACATTTGGCACAGTATCACCATGTATCTGCCCCAGGCATGCCCTGGTGAAGATTAGAGATAAACTCACCCATAGGAGCCAGCATTGAAATCGATTGAGCATTCTAAACTCAACACAAATTGAGCCCCCTGCCTGTTGTTGTTGGCAGCATAACAGGAAAAAACTCTTACGTTTAGTATACTGTCAAGGTGTAACGCTCACGCTGCCCACAAACAAGACAAGACCCCGGCACTGAGGTGGGAAGATATTACACCCCATACCCGCAGCAGCGGAGGCGTGCCTGGAAGGCAGATAGTTTAGCATAGCCGGGTCTGGGTTGAAGAGTGTAGAAGACGCGGTATACTTGCCGAGTTCCGGGATTGGAGAAGACAGGATAGTAGGTGTCCGTAAACCATGGTCTGGGATTGGAGAGAGCAGCGTAGTCCGAGTCTGTATGCCGTGTTCAAGGGTAGGAGAGATCGCCGTAGTCGAGGGTATGCCAAAGTCCAAAATCCAGAAGGGTCCACAAACAAGCCAAGTCAGTACACAAGAGGTTAACTGCAAAGGAGAGAGCACTGCACAAACGAAGTGAGATTCACGAGGCTACATAGGATTATGCTGAGCAAAGCATGGGAGGAAGCAGGAAGTATTTAAAGGCATGACAGGCCAATGGGAACAGGGGGCGGAGTAGAGGCGCGGCCCCAGCGGAGCAGGGATAGGCTGCAGGTAACAAGGCAGGAAAGAGAGACATGCGACACAGCTGGGATCGTGGCACATCATCGCGTGTGAGCGCCGCATGTGAAAGACACGTGTCGCGTGCGGGAGGCGGGACAAAGTTCCGTGCGGCAGCTTGAAGAGCTGCGGGCACACTCTGTAATGAGAGCGGGGGAGTGCGCATGGGCAGGAACAGTGGCCGCAGTGGCAGCAGCAGGTAAGGAGGGAACACGCCGCAAAGGATGTTTTCCCCGATTCCTTACAGTACCCACCCCTTGAGGATCGGCCTCAGGACAATTCCTATACGGCTTATTCGGAAACCTGGCTTGGAATCGCCTTAGTAATCCTAGAGCATGCATCTGGCGAAGTGGTATCCATGAGCGTTCTTCAGGTCCCTAACCCTTCCAATGAACTAAAAATTGGACTCCTCCTCTGGAGTGTTTCTTGAATCCGTAATGGACTGAATCTTAAACTCTTCTTGTCCCTTAACCATGACTGCAGGTGACATTGGGGAATCGAGAGCTTTGGAGTACAGGATTTAACAACGAGACATGGATGTTACGATTGTGCTGGCTAAACAACGCTTCAGCACATGAGTAAGGAACAGGCCTCTGCGTGAAACTAGCAGCAGGCCTCTGGAAACAACGCTTCAGCACAGGAATCAGGAACGGGCCTCTGCATGGAACTAGCAGCAGGCCTCCAGGAACAACGCTTCAGCACAGGAATCAGGAACGGGCCTCTGCATGGAACTAGCAACAGGCCTCCGGGAACAATGCTTCAGCACAGGAATCAGCCTTAGAGAGAGAAGCCATAGCTTAACACAGGAAGTGCTGAGGAGACCCTAGAAGCCATAAGGGGAGACTCAGAGCGTAGTAAGGGATCAGGGGCAGATAAGCTGATCTCTGAAGTGATAGCCTGAGGGGCCGTAGATGGGGGGCTAATAGCTGTCACTGGTTCCAAGGAGACAGACTTAGAGTCAAGGACAGGAATAGCAACACTCTGAGACAGAGGAGGAAAATCATTGGGAACAGGCATAACAGATAGGACAAACGGAAGTGAGCTAGGGAAGGTTGCTTCTACAACAGAAGATTTAGTAGCGGCAGAGCTTAACTCAGCGGCTGCTGGAGAAGTTTTAACTACAGTGAGAGGGGACTGCAGGTTTACAAAATCAGGGGTAAAGGGAATTTTAAATTTGAAAACATGATCCTTCAAAAAGGAGGGGTCTGACTGTAATTGTACTAAAGGAGCAACAGCAGATACGCTGATCTCAGAAGGGGTCACTTGGGAAGGGGCATAATGTGCACTGTTCACTTTTAACCCTAGGATTTGAGGAGAGGAGAACACAGACAGTACAGGGGGGGTAACCACAACTGTGCTGGTCTCTGAAGTGGGTATTTGGGAAAGCGTGTCTGGGACATCAGAAACGACTACAGATTCCATGAAAAGGGGTCTATGATCAGAAGCAGGGATTTCAGCTCTCTGAGTGACAGACGGGGTCAGCGAAATACCTAGGAGTGGGGATTCTGCGAACAGGCTTAGGGAAACAAACAGTTCCAGAATACTTTTAACTGGAGCCCGTATTATTGCCGAAAGTTCAGGGGGCGTAGCCCCGAGAATTTTAGCTGAGCCAGGCGACTTATAGTAAGGAGAATCCAAAGGCTCAGCAACTTGAACGTTAGGAAAGACATGCAGTGCAACCCCTGCTGTGAGACGTGGGGGTTCATTCTCTGATGCAAAGAAGGACACATTAGCCTGAGGGCAGCAAGGATTTACAGGGGTTAAGGCAGATAGTACCTGAGAACCAGAAGGGAGATTTGTCTCCGAAATTGGGGACATAAGGGGTTCATCCACTGAAGCTAAATAGGTGTCCTTGACTGGCGGACTACAGGGATTTACCACAGGAGATTCATAGGGCTGACATGCAGGGGTTAACACAGGAAAAACCTCAAGGGTTAAGTCAGGCAGTACCTGAGAATCAGACAAAGAGAAGCTAGCCTCTGAAAGTGGGGTCATAGGGGGTTCAGCTTCTTGCCCTAGGGACCTAACATTAGTCTATGGAATACAAAGGTTAACAATGGGGACCTCACAGAGCAGACTAGCAAGGGTTAAAACAGAAATAACCTCAGGAACAGAGCTTAGAAATTCTGGGTTAGAAAGAGAGGGCAAACAGGATTCATTCTCTGGTGCTAGGGAAGACACGCTGACCTGGGGAATGCAGGGATTTACAGTGGGGGACTCATAGGCCTGACTAGCAGGGGTTAAGACAGGAATAACCTCAGGGACAGAACCAAGGGAGGTTAACTCAGGACTAGGGACCGTGGCAGCTTCTTCCTTAGCGGGCAGTGACAGGGAGATGGTTTGGCCATTCTTAGGAGGGGGTGGTACCCCCACGGGTTTAGTAACAGGGCTGGCAAAAAAGAAATTGTGATTAGAAAGTGCGTAGGCAGCGAGAAGAGGGTCCCGCTCACTTAAGATTAGGTCAAAATCTTGGTATAACACACGGGCGGCATCTAGAATCTGATCTAGAGCCTTTCGATCTGAGGTGGAAATAGCATGGTGCATTTGGGAGGACAGGGCCTGTTGAGTCTTCCTTTCCTCTTTAAATTGCTGAGATCTAGTAAGGAGTTCTTTACGAATCAGTCTTTCCAGAGGGGTTTATACAAGAACTCACTCTCAGGCGGAGGCAGTCTCTCAAACAGGTATGGTCTTCCAAACAGGGACTGGTCCGCAGCCTGGGACATAGGTACAGTTAAACATGTACCAACCCCCGCCACGGCGCGGTCCGGTTTTGTGGGGCCGAGCATACTGTTACGATTGTGCTCGCCACAAACCGGGACCGGACCGCGGGGCTGAGGTGGGGTTATATAATCACTGACCTTAGTCCGCGCAGACTGATCCGGAGTGCGCAGTTCAAAGTCGTACATAGCATGGTCAGGATTGGAGAAGGCAGCATCATCGTTATTCAAGCAGGAGTTCGACAACAGGTAGTCAGGAGTTCCCCGCTTCAGCTTAGGAGCGTGAGCGCGGGAGTGGCCTCTGCGCGAGGAGCGGCCTCGGCCCATGACGCCGGTCTCAGCAGGGGGAGACAGCAGGCTGGCCAAAGTACACCGCGGGGCAGCGTCGGGAAAACCAACGCTTCAGCACAGAAGTTCTATGCAGACCTTTGCATGGAGATTAGCAGCAGGCCTCAGGAAACAAGGGTTACCACTGCTAGGGATGAATGCAGCAGGTACCAGTGCTGGCTAAACAATGCTTCAGCACAGGAGTCAGGAACAGTCCTCTGCGTGAAACTAGCAGCAGGCCTCCGGAAACAACGCTTCAGCACAGGAATCAGGAATGGGCCTCTGCATGGAACTAGCAGCAGACCTCCGGGAACAACGCTTCAGCACAGGAATCAGGAACGGGCCTCTGCATGGAACTAGCAGCAGGCCTCCGGGAACAACGCTTCAGCACAGGAATCAGGAACGGGCCTCTGCATGGAACTAGCAGCAGGCCTCAGGAAATCAGGAACTAGGGATGAGAACTAGAGAGGTTAGAACACAAGGAGACAAGCCTGGGCGGCTTGTGGCAGAGACAGTAACGTCCAGGGTAGGAATTTATGCTCGGCTCTGATTCAGAGCCAAAGCCCAACATATAAAGGGCGGAGATCCAATCACAGGGGGAGGGTGTGTAAGTATTCCTCCAATGATGGAGCACAGGGCAGAAGCTGCAATGAGAGGCAGCCCATGTGCCATTGATTGTCAGGGAAGCTTTAGCAATTGCAGAGGTTTGCAAGGCTATAATCAAAGTCAGGAGTGGATTCCTTACAATGGAAGACTGATGGTATCTTCATCGATGGAGGCAGTTGAAGGCGATAAGCCACAGGATTAACCTGTTCCTGAAGGCTGAAAGGACCCAGAAATTGTGAATCCAGTTTCATCGTAGGCATCTTCAACCTTATATTCCTTGAAGATAACCATACCTTGTCCCCTGGCTTATATTTGGGCGCCTTTTGGCGATGGCGATCCGCCTATCCCTTCTGTCTGAGGACTGCCTCCTGAAGGTTTCTTTGAATTCTCCTCCATGAGTATTGAAGAAAGTTTACCCTGGAGTCTGCTGCCGGGACTTCAGAGAGATTGGATGAGATAGGAAGACGGGCTGGGCGGAAGCCATAATTTAAGAAGAAGGGCGACTCTTGGGTGGGCTCGTTCCTGAGGGAATTGTGAGCGAATTCAACCCATGGGAGTAGATCCACCCAGTTATCTTGTAAATCGGTTATGAAACACCTCAGGAATTGTTCAAGAGATTGGTTCGTTCTTTCTGTCTGACCATTAGTTTATGGGTGGTATCCAGAAGAGAATAGGAGCAAAATGTCCAGTCTTTTGGCGAAGGCACGCCAGAACTTAGAAACGAACTGTGATCCGCGATCCGAAACAATAGAGACTGGAACTCAGTGGATGCGGAAGATTTCCTTCACATAGATGTCTGCTAGGGTGGTAGAATTAGGGAGACCTTTAAGTGGTATAAAATGAGCTTGCTTAGAAAATCTATCTACAATGACAATGAAGTCGATAGAGATGTGTGTCCAAGGGCGATCCGGAATAGGCATAGGGTGAAGCAGACCAAACGGCTTGTTGCGAGCGGATTTGTTTCGAGCACAGGCTGAACAGGAACTGATACATTCTTTAATATTTCTTCAACATGTTTGGTCACCAAAACGTGCATCTGATTAGGTAAGAGATGAGGTTTCTGCGCATAATGTGCGTTGTGTTTTTTCTGATTAGGTCCGAGGTTCTCTTGGTACCTGGGTGACCGGCAGATTTAGAGGAGTGACCCCATTCGAGGATCTTTTGGTAGAATTGTGGAGCGGCACCCCTCCGGCGCCTCCATACCCTCAGGAATGAGCATTTGGGACTCCAATATCTTATCCAATATGTCAAAGGTATTAGCGGAAAGGATATACTTAGAGGGAAGAATTCTCTCAGGGATATCTTCAGATTTATCTTCGCTGACGAATTGACGGGACAAAGAATCGGCCTTCAGATTCTTGGTACCAGGAATTTATGAGATAATGTAATTGAACCTTGAGAAGAAAAGGGCCCAACGGGCTTGACGAGAACTAAGACAGTGAGCACTCTCAATGTATAATACATTTTTATGATCCATAAGGATTGAGATAGGGTTTTCAGTACCCTCCAGGAGGTGTCTCCATTCTTGTAAGGCATGTTTAATGGCCAAAATGTCTCAATTTCCAACATCATAATTTTGTTCTGCAGACAAGAATTTCTTAGAGAAGAATCCACAGGGGTGCAATTTATCCTGGGGTGATCGCAGGTTCAAAGGGCATACATAAATACTCATAATGGCCATCGCGTGTATTGAAGGCTGTCTTCCATTCGTCTCCTTGTCGTATATGTATAAGATTATAAGCCTCGCGGAGGCCCAGCTTGGAGAAAATGGTAGCACCTTGTAAGCGGTCGAACAGTTCGGAAATAAGGGACAAAGGG
Organism: Ascaphus truei; assembly: GCF_040206685.1. Lineage (NCBI taxonomy): Eukaryota > Metazoa > Chordata > Amphibia > Anura > Ascaphidae > Ascaphus > Ascaphus truei. Next base: position 143,947,048 of record NC_134487.1, read on the forward strand.
TAGCGATTCTTCAGAATAAGCTTGTTCAAACATCTGTAATCAATATACGGGCGAAGTGACCCATCCTTCTTCTTAACGAAAAAGAACCCTGCGCAGGGGAAGTACAATTTCTTATAAAGCCCTTCTTTAAATTCTCTTGAATATAATCGACATGGCCTTAGTTTCCGAGAGTGATAAAGGATAAGATCTAACTTTGGAAAGGATGGCACCAGGCAAAAGATCAATGGGGCAGTCAAAGGGACGATGAGGGTGCAGAACCTCAGAGCGAACCTTATCAAACACGTCAAGAAACTCTGAATATATTATAGGAAGAGAGTTGGCAGGTTTGGTGGTCCTGAAGGTGTTGATCCACCCGAATACATATGGTTATCAGGTCCTCTAGTGCGGAGGGTCTTTCCTGGGCCGCTAACTGATTCTTCAGAATCTCCGAAAGTCCTTGCCAGAAGGCTGCAGATAAAGCCTCATCGTTACAGCCGTCTTCGCAGAGATGGTCCGGAACTCCAGGGCATACTTGGCAACAGATCTGTTGCCCTGGGAAATATGAAACAAAGATGATGCAGCAGTAACTTTACGACCAGGGGTATGAAACACCTGCTTGAATTCTTTCTTGAACTTTGCGAAATCTTGTGTAAATTCAGGTCTCGGTTCCCAGATGGGAGAAGCCCAGGACAATGCATCGCCAGTCAAGAGGGCAATAATATAAGCCACTTAAGCTCTGTCGGAAGCGAGAAGTTAATTCAAATTGAATATCACATTGGTTTAAGAATCCACGACACCCATGTGGGTCACCAGCATAGCGATTGGGAGAGGGAGACTTGGCTCCAGAGGTAGATTGGGCTCCGGCCTAGGGAAGGACAAGGTCGAAGGTCTGAGAATGCAAGACTCTGACTGCTGGAGAGAAATAGTGTCAATTCTCTTGACCAGAGGTGACTTGGTTGCTCAAATACTGGAAATGTTCATAAATGGAGGCCAGATCTGGGCCCACCTCAGGGGGTTCTATGTTTGTTGGGCCCAGCATACTGTAACGCTCACAGTTCCCACAAACAAGACAAGACCCTGTCACTAAGGTGGGAAGGTATTACACCCCACACCCGCAGCAGTGGAGGCGTGCCTAAAAGGCGGATAGTTTAGCGTAGCCGGGTCTGGGTTGGAGAGTGTAGAAGATGCGGTATACTTGCTGAGTTCCGGGATTGGAGAAGACAGGATAGTAGGGGTCGTAAGCCGTGGTCTGGGATTGGAGAGAGCAGCGTAGTCCGAGTCCGAATGCCATGTTCAAGGGTAGGAGAGATCGCCGTAGTCGAGGGTATGCCAAAGTCCAAAATCCAGAAGGGTCCACAAACAAGCCGAGTCGGTACACAAGAGGTTAACTGCAAAGGAGGGAGCACTGCATAAACGAAGTGAGATTCAGAAGGCTACATAGGATTATGCTGAGCAAAGCATGGGAGGAAGCAGGACATATTTAAAGGCATTTCAGGCCAATGGGAACAGGGGGCAGAGCAGAGGCGCGGCCCCAGCGGAGCAGGGCTAGGCTGCAGGTAACAAGGTAGGAAGGAGAGACTTGCCATGCAGCCACAGGTCTGTAGTGAGCTCCAGGGGAGCGGGGCCATGTTGGGGGCATGGCCATGACGGGGCATATCTGTCCTGACATTGGCTGCACGCCGCTACATGACCGTGTCGTGGCACAGAAAGACAAAATGTGTCACAGTGCACACATAGCCAGTAGGGCCTGCCCCATAGAGGGCTGTGCTGTGTTGTGTGGCGCGCACATCATAGCGCAAGCCGCCGTGACTACCGGGGACTCAGCCCAATATATCATTAAAAACTCTAACTAACAAAAATTATGTCATTTGAGCTTAAAGGATAATTACAGTCGCTTTAGGAAGATGATTACATTAGTAAATTGTCTACAAAATTATTTATTTTTTTCCTGTACGTTAAATAGAACTGAATCTCTTATTCATATGAGGTCATTGGAACTAATTGATAATGTATTTTTTTTTTAATTTAATGAAGAATCAGAATGAGTTCTTAATTTTTACTGGTAACATGTTTTTGTTTTTAATTTAACAGTGAATCGAAAGGAGACCATCTTTTTAATTGATTATGTCATTTTAAAATCTAATAATGAATCCGAAAGAGGCCCCAGTGGAGCTTTGCTGGAACAGCTACATTTCCACCACTCTTTCTTCTGTGTTGCTTAGAAGTAGAGATCTGGGTACAGTATCTGTCCAAAATATGTTTGCAAACTTGTAAGTATTTTTTCCCCAAATTTGATTCTCTTCTAAGTGCTTCTCCTCAACTATCGCCAGACAGTGAATGAAACGTTGAGTGCCCTATTTATAGTTTCAGGATTAAGCAAATATAGTGCTTTTAGAGGATTATGAGAATCAATATATTAAAATAGATTTTTATATATGTATACAGTATATCATATATAAAAGTACAATGCACCTTGACTTAATGCTTGGCAAATCATATACGATTTCTGACTTGCAAATTTTGCGTGGTTTGCATTCTCGTGCAAAGGTTGTGTACATCTCTATTTAAAAGTCAGAACCAATAAGCAGGTACTCTGGTTTTTATTCAGATCTTCAATTTCAAATTCTTACTTTGAGGTAGAAAAAAAGAGGCTTACATAATAATAAAATCAAGATTTATGGCCGTGAGTGATCCTTTTGGGGAATTCATGAGTATTAATTGGTAATCATAATCACCTCACTTTCAGTACTTCGACAACAGAAAATCCTTCCCTGATAAAATGAAGCCCTTAGCTACTGTAGAGGCCTTGAATGCAACATAGCAAAATGTAGGGGCCTATGTACAACGATTACTGTATATATTTAAAAAAAAATGTGTGCCAACATTTCAGTTCAAAAAAGCAATACAAACCTTGATAAAATGTATATGTAACACTGTTCAACCCCCCCTCCCCTCCCACCTCTGGGAGATCCACTGCTGTACTAATATGTGTGGTGCGGTACCTGTTAGGCTCCAGGAAATACTGAGTCATCTGCATGATGGTAGTGAGACCAGGACAGGCTTATGGTGATCTCTGGGTTCTTTTGTTGGTACTTCAGCGCCTCTAGTTATGATGGGCTCCCGGGTTTCAGGACATCAGCTCCCACCACATCACCTCTTACCCCTCCTACCCAGGAACTGACACCCAGGCAGAGGTATATTGAACAGGGTTTATTGTGCATCACTGCAGCTCTTCATTGCAGCAGAATAGAATCTCTGAAGTTCCAGACTCCTGGAGGGTGCATACCCTGGTAGTAGGGGGTAATGGGTCTTTATGGTCCCGAGGCCTGAGCCCGGCGTGGGCATGCTTTCCCCCAATGGGGAAGACTGACAGCCCTTGTGCTCTCTTCTCCTCCCAGCATAAGACTAACTAATTTTGCTACTCTCACTTGGAAGTCTTTGGACGTGGCGAGCTCATGGACCGTACCATCTCGGACAGGCTTACAGAGGCCATGAGTCACCACCTTACTTCCTTCACTTACAAGTGGAGCATAAGGGGGGTCCACTGGTCCATAGATTAACATGTTACTGCCCTGAACATATTAGGGGCTTACATAACAGATATATTATGGGGGAAAGAGAGGTATTATGGGACATACCCTGTTACATATATATGAAGAGATATGATCAATTGTATATATGAAGACTTCAAACTGTATGATGCCTCATTTGTTTGAAATAAATTTTCTACTGTTGAATTGCTGATTTATACAATTAACCAAAATTATGTGTATTTGTTTAATTTATAAGTAGTAATGATAACGAAAAAAATGTTTTTGTATTGCCAGTATTAGTAAATATCAATTATAAAGCTTTCTTACGGTAAAAATAATAGCATTTTTATTCTGTGCTAATACTATTAACAGTATTTTTAGGTGGATGCTTTTGACGCCCTATCTCAGAGGGATTTTTGTGAATAGAAACATATTTTTTGTTGTACATACAATAAATAAATATCATTTTTGATGCTGCTGGTTTGGAAATTTCAGGGTTGGCACATAGGCACACATAAGCGCAATCTAAAATTAGATTTTTGCGCTCCAAATTTGCGACAAAAAAAGCCATTTGCAATGTTAGTACATAGGCCCAAAAATGTTGGCAGCTCATTCAACAGTTGTATTTTTTATAATGGGAAGTTCTTGAAAGAAAACAATCACACATAAAACTGGAGTCATTTAAAGGTGAAGTCACAGGCAAAGGTGTAGCTAGGTATCTTTGCACCCGGGGCAAGTTCCACCAACGGCAATCCCAGTCCCCCAATTTATACAACCAAAGCAATCCTGTAATTTTTAACTGTATTTGTGAGTCTCTTTTATGTTGGTGGGACGAGTCGCGGTCAAGGTAAACATGGCCTGGGGAGGCACGCTCACTTACCTCTTGGGAGGATTTTCAACAGAACTGGGAACAATTGGACGGCAACAAATTTCTTCAGTGTCTGAACCAAGCACCAAGCATGCAGGATTATAGCGCTATACTTTGCAATGCCGACATTTTTGAGCAGTGCCACATTGAAAGGTTCATATGGGAGTTAAGAGACCGTCTGTTTCATATTGATAATATTCGGTGCTTGAAGGATTTTTGTGCCTCCAGTCAGATGATACGGGAATTTTCTAGTAATGGTACATTATCTGTTCGATAGCTGGATCTCTGTGTCGATTTTCAGACCCCGTCAGGCTTTGCCAAGTGGCGGCTGCCCTGCTCTCCCTGCCCTAGTTACGCCTCTGGTCCCAGGTAATAATCTTTTTTTTTTTTTTTTACATCTTTGATTGTTAATGTAGCCATTTAGCAGAGCTCCTTGTGCTTTTAAATATGATGTTTTACTAATATTTTTTGTGATATTGCAACCTAAAGATATCACCCTCCAAAACCATAGCCAATTCCCCACAGAAGTCACTGGGATAAAGCTTGAGTGATAAATCCTTATTTTAGCATTTCTAATGATGATTGAAAAGAAAAAAAGAACAGGATGTTGTATACTTTTTAAAGTACTTTTCTGGGGGCGGGTTTATTTGCTATGTGGGACTGACACTATAAATAAAATTTAAAAAAAATTTCATTGTGTGTGCATAGAGGCAAAATCCAAATGTTTCGCTAATTTGGCTTTTTCTCATTCTGAGAGGATTAGAGTCTAATAAGTGAGGGCCCTCTACGGGAATATGTCTGAGTAGGAGGAGAGGGTGATGGCTTCTTAAATTGCAAGTAGTTAAGAGAAGGCAGGATCATGTTTTAAGATTGGATATGCAGCATTTAGCCCCCTAGATTAGTCATTTTCAACTGGGGTTCCACGAGCCCCTCTCTGGGGTTCCGTGGCTGTTAGGGGGGGAGTGCTGGAAAACTCTCCCAGTTTCCAGGCCTGGCGGAGTGGCGAAACACCACGCAGCACTGACTCGGCGGCTCCCAAACTCAGCAGAGCTGTGATCCTTCCTCTCCTTGCTCCGATCAGTGCCGGAAGTCGCATTTAACTTCCAGCTGACAGGAGGAGGGATCTGTGGACCGGTGTAGCACCACAGGCGTGTGTGAGGGGGCAAGAGAGATTAGTGAGAGAGCGGAAAGGGGAGAGAGGGAAGGCATAAGAGGGCAAGGGAGAGAGTGTAAGGGGGGGAATATGGAGGGAGCTTATGGGGGAAAGGGGAGGGAGTGTGTAAAAGGGGAACAGAGAGAGGGGGTAGTGTGAATGGGGGGAAAAAAGAGAGATGGATGAACGGAGGGGGAGAGTCATGGATGGGTCAGGGGAGAGATGGACGGGGTTGGGGGAGGGTTGAGGTTTTGCAAAATGTCACCATCTAATTCTAGGGTTCCTTAACCAAAAAAAGGTTGAAAACCACTGCTCTAGATAAAGATCATCATCATGATATATGTAATTTAACTGCTCTCTGTAACCACTCCCCAAATTATTCACTGATGCATGAGTAAAATTTACATTTACTTTCCTACCATTTCTTTTCTTCAAGTACTTTTTTCCCACCTTATAGAGATTGACTAATTTGTGTTACAGGGGTATTCTACTGTAAAGGGAAGGATCAGATTTGGAAATTCCACAAACTGTTCCCTTCCTTAGTTGGGTTCATCAAGGGTCAGGGGACATTCTGTGGTAAAATCCATGCTGTAAACCCTTCATTGCTCAGTCTCTTTGCCAACTCTCCACATGCAATGGTAACAACACAACACAGTCACTGACATGACTTTAAGAACTGTTACAATTCTTAAGTGCACTTTTCTTCACAATGAAATGGCTTATGAGTAGGATTTACCAAATCTTTGTTCAAACACCTTCATTAGGTAAGTGACTAACTTTAGATGTTTTCTCCAAGTAATTAATCTCCTGAACAGCTGCAATGCCATGAATTTATGATTGAAAAGGATAAAGGCATCATGAACCATCATCTGATTAGTCCAGTAAGGTAGACTAATTTAATTTGTTTCTGCACATGTATCGCGTTATAGGAAGACTGCAGTGCATAACTACCACATGGGGAAAACTGCGTGCAGACTTGGCTTTAAAGGAGTACATGTTATCAGTAAGAAGTTTCCATTTTTCATGAAATCGTCGTCTTTGTTTTCCATTTACTTTTTCATGCATTAAGCTGGAGACTATGTCAGAGACCCATCTCTAGAGTAAACATGAAAGATGCATTATCGGTATAATCCTTATACTGTATTTGAAATGATGAACTGTTGGAATTTCTTATTTTAAGCGCAAACAGGTACCACTAAAGGCTGAAAGATTTCCGTAGTTAATGAAAACATTTTATCGGGCCTCATAGCTTTAAACCAACTCTGAAAACTAAGGATTTTAGCTTGGACTTAGTGTCCCAAATGATTGGTCAGAAAAAAGGAGTAAAATACAGCACTCAAAGGTAAACAAATAAGGGACGAGGGGGGGGGGAGGGTGGAGGGAAGCCTAAACAAATCTTGGGTAAAAGAAAAACAAATAGATAACCAAAAAGAGTCAACAAGACAAATAGGTATAATACCAACAACAGGGCAGTGGAGTATTTTACACCCCTATTAGGACTAGTCAAAATGCAACAAAATAGCAGGCACTGCATCCAAGGATATGTGAGCATCAAACGGAAATACTACTGTAGAGGGGATATGGAAGAGAGCAGGCCTCTGTTATATTTATCATCAATAAGTCCCTGGCCAGACCCAGTGTAAGTCTAATCATTGCTTTCCCTAAGACCCTGTAACTCAGTGCCCCTGTCAGATAGGAACCCGGGAACCCCTCTATCAAGAGAAGTTGTTGCTGTTACTGAATAAAGGACTATTTTCATATAAATTCCACATCACGGGAGTCTTATAACCACATGGCAGCGCTTTTACACAGTTGCCTTCTACTGGTCACCAGTAGCTTGTGACCGTACTCCATGCTCCTTACCACCTCGTGGCTGACAAAAAATAACATCTTGTTATTTGAAGATAATGCAGCGTTATCCATAAATAACATGACATTATCGCTATGTTAATAAGCTCTATTACTGCTGTTATGTTTCCATATTAAAAACGTCATATGTTCGTTCACATAAAACAGGAATGGCCACTATTTTCTAGTGCAGGGTTGCACAAAGTTTCTGAGCTGCACCCCCCCTCTGTGCCAGCCCCAACACTCATGCCCCCAAACACCTTTCCTGTGATTCGGTGTCAAATGACGCCGCAGGTCATGTAACGTCACATGACGTGTCTCCGCAGCGTCATTTGATGCACGTCTCCAAGGCGACGCGCACGTCACATGACCGTGTGACGTCATGTGATGCCGTGTTGACATGGCGACGTGCACATCGCATGACCCCGGGGCGTTATGTGACGCGTTGTTGCCATGGTGACACGTCTAGAACTATACTGAATCCCAATAAGTTGAGGTTGCAGAGGCCTCGCGCCGTCCCCCAGCATTTATCTTAAATGCATCGGGGAAGAGTGAGGGGCCTCTGACACAACCACAACCCCCCCCAAAAAGAATCCTGTGCCCCCCAGTTAGTGCACCCCTTTTCTAGTGTAATTCCCCTCTGTGATTACTATGTGCATTTAGAGGGTTATGGCCGCTAAAGGGTTAACTGCATGAATTATTGCAAGGTTTCCCTTTCCCATTTTATGTTTGTAACGCCTGTATGCCCGCAGACCTGGCCAGTCCCCAGTACTGAGGTGGGTAAGGGTATAACACTCACCCACAGCAGTGAGGGTGTGCCCGGAGTGTGGTAATAGCGTTGCCGGGCCTGGTGAGTAAGGGTTAACGTAATACTTGCTGAGTCCGGGGTGCCAGAGGTCGGAGTGTAATGTCCAAGTGCCAGAGTTCAGGGGTTGGAGAGAGCAGCGTAGTGATGTCCGAAAGCCAGTGTTCAAGGGCAGGAGAAGGCAGCGTAGTCAAGTCCAAAGCAGAGTTCAAGTTCAAGCCAAAGGAATCCAAACAGGGGCAGGGACAGGAACCAGGGCTGAAACAGACAAGGGATCTAGACATAGACACTGCACACACAGGAGCTACAGGAAAGCTATGCAGAGCAAGGACTGAGTGGGGTTATATTGGAAGAAGGGCCAATAGGATGAAGGGAGGAGCATAGGTTTGAGTCGGTACTTGCAGGGATAGGTCTGAGAGAGGAGGGGAGGAGACAGGGAGGTAATTGAGCGTTATTGCCTGCAACCAGTGGGGGGCGGAGCCAGAGCGTGGGGGGGCAGGTAACTGGAGCGGGTGCGCGCGCCTCCTGTAACCCTATTTTGCGCGCACACCGCGCGTGCACCAGAGCGTGGGGGAAGTACAGCAGAGGAGGCGCTCGGCACAGGAGACAGAGGGGAAGGAGGAGCGGAGGAAGCAGGTAGGGAAAGGGCAGGAATGACGGAGGCACGCCGAGGGACGCGTGTACCTCGATAGGGAACTCGTGTTCGGGAGCGCTCGCGGTTGGTGAGGGGACCGCACGCATGCGCAGAGCGTGAGCCTGGGTGTGCGGGCCGTGCCGTCGAGGAACGGCTAAGGGAGGGAGATAGAGATTGGGGACATAGGGGAGCGGAACGGCTAGCCACTGTGGGACCTGGGGTAACGGGGACACGTTGGAAATCGCGAGTCCCCCGATCCGTTACAATGTTGCAAAGTAATTCAGCAGAGGCTTAGCAATGCCCCCTTCTGGAAGGTGTTTAGTCTGTTACCTGGGTCAGAATGGCTAACCAATATTGAAACCCCTCTCATGTATACAGAGTGTTGTGATCTCATAGAGACGGACGCTGAGAACAACAGGTGACTAATTACAAACACATTTAATAAATTATATCATTAAAATTACATAAAATACATAAAATAGAAACTGATAGGACACTCCAACTCAGGTGGGGGTACCTGCTTACCGAAAGTGGATGGTGCTTGCTCCCTCTGTTTGTGGCATCCGCCTCTGTTTGCCGTGGACACGGATGATTCGCGTGTCCACACTCGGTGGTGAATCCTGTCCCCCTTGGAACTTGCTAGCTGATGCCCGCAGGCTGTCGAATCCGGGCGTATATCCATCCGCGTTTGCACCAGCTCCGTTTGGCGCGCTTTGAGTAGCCAAGCAGGAAGGAATTACTACCTCCAGCAGACACGCGAATCATCCGTGTCCACGGCGAACAGAGACGGATGCCACAAACAGAGGGAGCAAGCACCATCCACGGAGGAGGATACACGTGTGAGCCCAGCAGTTCGTTGCAGCAGCAGCCATCCATAGAGGGGATACTCTTATATATCCACTGCCTGATACCTTCTTACTTTCGGTAAGCAGGTACCCCCACCTGAGTTGGAGTGTCCTATCAGTTTCTATTTTATTTATTTTATGTAATTTTAATGATATACTTTATTAAATGTGTTTGTAATTAGTCACCTGTTGTTCTCAGCGTCCGTCTCATGTTATATGTTTGTTTGTATGCCTAACAGTATTACACTATGTTGTGATTTTTTCCTTACATGTATACATGTATACATGTATGTGGAGCATCCATTCCTAGGAGAAACATCCACGCCACTGGTTGTATATTTTTATTACTATATATTATATATTTACACATTACAAGTGCAGAGCGCCATTGATATATATTTTTTGTACTGTTCTATACCTGACTGGGGTTCAGGGATATATCACGGGCTGCCTGCTCATTAGGATATAGCGCTACCTATTTGTTCTTGATCTCATAGAGAGATATAAATAGAGTAGCAGAAGCTTCTAGACCCTAGGTTCCTTGACGACAAGAGGAGAGGAGCCTCAATGTATATATCGTCTGTTTTTAAAATATGTAACTAAGTGTTTAGGATGAGTGTCCACCTTTTATTATTTTCATAAGGAAAGTGTCCCCTTCTGAAGACGGGCTACATATACCCAAAAAAGAGGGTGTGCATGATACTCAAACCATGGGATTCCTCATGAAGGGCCCCAGAATATCATATAGTGTCTGCCTAAGAACAAGCCCAAATAGTACACTGGCAGGCCAATGTAGGGACTAGGATGGACCTGCACAGGATGGACCTGCACAGGATGGCAGGATTTGGGGTCCTTGATAGAAGGTGCACCCCTGCATAGAGTCCTGGTAGGCTGCTACCAAACCTCATGTCCACATGCAAGTGATAACCTTTTATCCACCCAAAATATATAGAAAGGATATGCATCTCTGAAGTGCTATCAGAGCCCCCAATGAAGAAGTGTAAATACCTACAAAAATAAATTAAGAACTGTTTGTCTGAATAAAGTTCCTAGTGCCCTTCATTCCATCAGCACTTACTACACCATCCTGCATGGATGCCAGCACTCTGAGAAAGGTAACCGAACCACACCGAGCACTTATGCCTAAATAACACTACCTAGACGTAATCCTCCTTTGCGACGGGCAAGGAGGGATTACACTAGCATCACATTATTTGCCCTAATTTAAAGGAGATTGGTGAATAAAGTTTGTCTACTGTAAGTCATCAAGTTGCACGATTGGCAAAATAATGCCCTCTGAGTGGGAAATACCTGTGAAGCTATTGGAACATATACTGCTTTAACGCTAGCAGTACAGTAAGTGCATAGCTGTTGTAACATGATTTGATTCATTTACATTCATAATTTGTAATTTGTGCTCTGTGTTCTGACAAATCCTTACACGCTCATTCTTCCTATTTTTTTTTTGTTATTCTCAAAAAATGCTACCCCTGGGCCAGAGTAAAGAATTTTAGTAATAGAAAACAAAACATTTTAGTAACTAGTATGATTATGCTACATTCTTAAGTATTATGTTCATTATGTAGTAAATCTTCGAGGTATTTTAACACAGATAATATTAACCCTTCTGTTGCTGTACATTGCTGGGATCTGAAACGTGCAAATGAGTCTTTTTTCTTTTATAAAGTCCGACTATATACAGATGTAAATTTTAAAAAAAGGCCCCTAAAATAGCGCACTCGCCCTTTCCCGCAACCCAGTCTTTTCCAAAAAATATACATTTCTTTCATTTGTCTACCTTCTCCATGTGCTGGCTACCTTAATTATGTACATTACTGCAAACATTACTGGGCAATAATGCCTTGGCTCGACGAGTTGAAGGGTTGATGCGAAGCAGAGAGCCTTTATCACAGCCAGGGCATGTTTGCTGCAGTGTACATAATTAGGCAGACAGTATACGGAGAAGTTAGACAAGTGCATGCAATATTTCTCTGCAATAACACATGCCGTTTCAGGTTTGATTCTACATAGCTAACTTAATGAAACCACATATTATGAGCACATTCATGAATGGTAATTCAAGGAACCAAACATCAAACATTTGTGAATTAAACATAACTCACAAAAATATGTTGTATTGACACTTTTTTCACACCGTACATCCCTACACACAAAGCTAAAAAAAAAATGTGAGGGAAAAACCCACAAAACCACCAAAATAAGCACATTTTGTTGCCAGAGAAAAAGTAGCATCTGAATGGTTTTTATGAATTCACTGCCCACTAAGCATCACTGAAACCCGCAGCGTATTGAATTAAACTGACAAATTACAGCCATCTTGATTTCAGTGGAAAAACATGTCTAGCTTAAAAAAGAATAATGGATAAAGTTTGCTCGATTGGCAAAATAAAAATGTAAACATGTCTTATTGGTTTGCTAAACAAAAATGTCACAGGCACCAATCTTCCCAGTGGTATGATGTAGCAATACATAGCTAGACTAACTGTTCTCGAAGCCAGGGTAAGCCACGGAATTCTGACAGTGTTATCAGCCGGCAGCAGGAAATGTCTCTGTGGAGGATTCTCTTTTGGAAAAATGAACAAACCAACCGCAGTCAGCCACGGTTTTTACTATCTCCAGAGCCACAACATTTAGCTTTCATTCACGCGGCTCCGAGTATAGTAAGTCTGGCTACATCTGTAGACATTTGCACTCTACTAGTGTAACCAGTACTGTCGTGCAAAAGTCTAGATTTGTTTCAGGATGTGATACCTAACCAACGGAAGAGTTTTCATAGACTGTAAAAAAGCATTTGGGATCTCACAAGACTCATCTTCAGTACAGTAGAAACAATACATCAAAAGAAAAGGCTTATTAAAAAGAACATTTACAAAGGACATCTTCAAGGAACATTCACTTTGGTCAATTTAAAGATTAAAGTCAATACAATTTTGCCTTATCCTGTTTAAAAATATTATAGTTACTGCCATGGTACCTGTCCCTTGGTAAGTATATGCCTGCTCCCCAACGGAAAAAGTGTAGAGTGATACCTGCAATCAAAACGAAAACACTGCTGAGTATACCTAGGAAATAGACTCATTTGGATATGTAATATATATTAAAATGATTTACAATTGCATATTTCTCAGGTATCTCAAGTGTGTTTTGTTTATTTCACCGGTATTTTTCCACTCGTATAAAATAATGTTTGTGGACGTATATAAGTAATTTGGGCTCTAAATGGGGCACTTTTGATGGCAGTATGCGAAGGTTTCCTTTATGGTACTCTCATTAGCAAAGCTTACCCACCATTTTTGTGAAGGAGAACATTTTTAGATCTGTTGTCAGGGATAGACTAAAATGGCCACCAGAAATGGTAGCTATAAATGTCACAGCTTTATTATATATATGCACACACCGCTGCTCGGGCCATTTTCAACAAATAATCCTCATAGACTTCAAAAGGGAGTTTCAACCCAAACCAGCTCAAACGAACGCTTTGACTTACAGTATATTGAATTACCCCCAAAGAAACAAATGAAAAAAGAAAACAATTTTTATGTCCTTTAACTTTAGCAATGAAAAAAAAAATCATAATATAATATGAAGCTGTATGTGGAGGGACGTTTGGTGTTAAACACAGCAGGTACAGAAAGTACAGTATTTCATAATGTGTCTGAGCAAATTAACAAAAATGCACTCACATGCATTATAATGAATGTTAAGGACTAAGTAAACTATAACCATGTCAAGCAGGGAGTGACAAAGCATATCTATAAGTGAATATACTGTATATTAGAGTGCAGCATTTTCCCCTCCAAAGTGCCCTGAATAATACTAGCAGGAAGGTTCTACTAGTTCCCTATGCTGTAAACTGCAATGATCCTCAGGTCCAACCTGTTATAATATCAAGCAATACTTTCTATAGTATTGTAACTGCTCCCTTTAACTGCAATGTTTGACAGATAGTCTAGGCAGTAAATGTTTTTTTCTCTTCAGTAATAGCTTCAAAATGAAACAGAGTGCCTTTAGAATCTGTACAGCAGAGTGGAAATGCCTCTTTTCTAGTGATTGCTATAAAGCAGGCCAAAGATATGTCAAGTTCAATTAACATCAATAAGGAACATCTGTATTTAGGCACCCAAGTTACTTAATGCAAACATTTCATAATTATATAGTATAGCACACACGCTGCATTATGAGATGCGGTATCCCAGAGTGAATGATATTCGCATTTTTCAGATCAGTCAGCAGTCTTGGTCTGTACTTGGCTCAGCTTGCTGTCTCGCCATCACAACCTTTCTTTATAATATTGAATTAAGTACAATCCACATTTTTTCTCTTATCTGTGAAATCTTGTGGTTGTGGCTCAACTTTTTTTTAATGAATGATTCAAGTGCACATAGCAAGTATTTTTTTTTTCATCTCCAAGACATCTGTTTTTTTTTTTTTTTCCCCTACTAGCTTTGAGGAGGAGAAAGCAAAGGCTTCCAAGTGAATGTGGCAGTCTAAAAGACTCCAGATAATGCCCAGACTCCTCACCTGGACAAGAGGACTGGGAGCAGGTAACTGGGCTACACTTAAGATCTGAAGCATGTACACTCCCATGTCATATTACTTTTATTTCACCCACAATAAGACATTGGCAACAGGATTGGAATAAAAACAAAGTAAAGGTTCAAGGTCATTAAATTCATTTCATGATTAGCAATTAATTGATTTTTTTTTTTCAGATTGACATCAATGTACATTCCTTTTTGGGAGCTGTAATATTGGGGCAAGAATAATGCAGACAAATCATCATGAAATTTACCACTGAAAAAAAAAAACTGTGCAAGTAATGTGTTTATCTTATAAATCTGGTACTTATTGAACTAGTTTTTGCAGCTGGGAGACTTTGATAAATACCTATTAATATATATATATATATATATATATATATATACAGAAACAAAAAGTAGCGCAAGCAGTGTGTTATAACGTGCGTTCTATAAAAGTGAATATGACAATTGTGATGTGAATGTGAAAGGTGAATGTAAAAATAAAAATAATGATATATATATATAACCACAATAAAAACAAAAACAAAAAAGGAAAAAAGAAATATTTAACCTTTAGTGTTCAGTGTCCAATAAAAAAACATATAGAACAAGCTGTAAGTCCAAGATGGTAAAAGATGAAATCAAGTCCAGGTGTAAATGTTCCAGTCACAGTATGGTGTAGGCGGCTTCTAAGATGATCTAGCCAGATCATGGAAATCTAAGAAAAATAAGAAGAAGAAGCGCCAGCTCCATAGCATAATACTGTATAAAAATCAAATTTATATATATATATATATATATATATATATATATATATATATATATATATATATACTTGTTGCTTCAGGATACAGAATCTACTGCAAACCTTACGTAAGTAAGCAGGTTATCATTTTACCTGTTGCACTTACATGATAATTTAGATTGTGAAAATACTGAAATTTACTTACTAAAAAAACAGACTGAGATCCAGAAGTTAAAATGTTAATGTAATTTATCAGGGAAAATTCTACAAAATGTAATTTAGCAAAAGCATTTGGTATTTGGCCCCCTTCAGGATCCAACCAGGTGAAAGGCAAGAGCAATTTCAATTTAGAACATTGCATGGTACTTATTAGTGCCCAGGGTACATTGTTTTAATTTGTTTACCATGAAAATGGAATGCTTTTAGCTTCACTAGTAATTTGCAGATTTATGTAAGCAGCGTATTAGAAACATGCATCTCAAAGCTATCTTAAAGTGCACAACTTTACAGAGCAATCCATTTGAATGCTTTAAAACTAAGTTGTATGGTCTTAATCAATGTTAATTAAGATGGTTCATTCATGTTCTATAAATTAATTGTGGCTGGTTTAATATTGGATACTAGTAGTTTCCCTACTTTTGGCCTCTTGTTTTGCACTCATATGAAAAAAGAAACCGGCTTAGAGCACAGAAACTATAGTGATTTAATACATGTCTTATGAAATTTAACCAAGCAACTTGACTTCTTTGAAATAAGAGATGGGTTATATGAGATCCCTCACTATCATTATGACTTTGGGCAACTTACACTGATCTCTTTAAAATGCTTCAAGTTACTTTAAAACAGTCATTTTAACAATAAAAACTTAAGGATTTTAAATGTTTTTATTCCTACTTGCTAGTTTCCACAAATATCCCAGCTGCCTCTTTTCCATGTTTAAAGCCTCATTCTTAAACGTTTCTTTTAAAGCAATTCTTCTACGGCTGATACTGTATATAGAGAATGTGACATTTGGATTTTTTTGACAGAAATATATACTGTAGACTTCTCTTAGAGTGTTTAGGCATCATAATGTTATGTACTTTAGAACTGACATTTTACAAATTAAAATGTTTTTGTATCTGAACCATGTCACTAATTTAATGGAAATAGTCCCATTTGTCCAGCTCAAGTTGAGCCATGCCATTCGTTACCTGAAACAAACGAGTACTTATTATGAAGAGATATATTTGCAGCATGGTATACAGCAAATACATACTGTAGGGTGTCCTTCAGTGTGAATTTACTTATGATATTATTTGTACTTATTTGTAAAGGATTGTACTTCTGTGCTATGTTTATATATTTAGTTTATTTTGTATATACTGGTATGAAGTTATGTTTCCTTTGCTATTGTTAGATACTAATGTTTCATGCAATCCCTATGTACAATACTGTAGTATAGGCAATCGTCAAGTATTATATTGACATTTATATGACATTTATATGTGCCAAAGTTGCTGTTTGCCTGAACAAATGCTTTCATACCTGTAAGTACATTTAAAATAAATGTTATTACTCACCACTATGAATATACATATTAGCGTAAATTACCACAGTTAGTGTGTTACAAAATGAAACATTGATAATATGCATGACATTTTTATTATTTTGTATCTATTTGTTTTTATAACAGATACAGAAGCCGTTCACATTCTTCCATTAGGATGGACTCTGTTCATCATTACCCCCATGCAATAGTTAAAACACATCAGCCTTGAATTTTGAAGTAGGATGAATTTCAGGAAACCAGCAGGAGATATTCTCACACAGAGACTTGGCACCCATTCAGAGATGCCAAGAAAAGAAAAAAAAGTACAAAGTGAACAGAAGTGGCAGAATGCCAGAAATAGAAGTTACCACAGCAGGTTAAAAGGAGAGATGACACTAGCAGACAAATGGGTAACACTGGTGCTGTACAAATAAAATGATTTATTCTACCAACTAATGAGAAGACAGCTAACATTTTGTATTTTTTTTCAGAGGTAAAGTAATGGTGAGTTACTTCTAGCAGTACCACTGACAGCTGTAGCTCAACTGGCTGTTTCATGTTAAGGCCCCATTTTAAATGGTTATAACTTTTAACTTTTCTAATGGGTTATGGCTTAGCAATATTGGTGAAGGGGTGAGAAGCTTGAAGAACTATTGAGAGGCATTCAGAGTGTCCTATTGGACAGTCCTTAGGACCACCTGCTCCGTGGGCTGTTAAGTTGAACTTCAACACAAAATTTGCCTTCTTGTCGCTGGAGTCCAGGTCTCCACTGATCTTTGGTGAAAAGATGAGTGGTTGAGTTTGTGAATAATATGACTCAACAGGGAGGCCCTGTGCTCAACTCTGAAACTGCCCCCCCCACCCCCATGCCCCACGCTTGACAAGTTCTCCATCCCCATTTTAAGACCTTCATAGGCCCTAGGCACTTTTATTTCTAGAGGTCCGTGTGTCCGATATTTTTACTCATTTTTATGCTAATTTCATTGTTTGCTTGTTTCGTTCGATACTAGCGATATTTGGCATCGATACTTTTGTATCGATATTTAAAGGTATCGATACTTCGAAGGCATTTTAAATAAAAATTTGCTGTTTTTTCTTATTTTGTGATTTTTTTTGTTTAGGTATTTTTTCAAGTGAAATATTGTAGGCCCTAAAATGTTCGTAGGCCCTAGGCACTGTGCCTAGTCGGCCTAATGTATAAAGTGGCCCTGTCCCCACCAACCAACCAACAGCCAGGGGTCCAGATGTACAGTAGATGGTGGTGGGCCTGAGTACAGCAAACACTACGCTCCTTTTCTCCTTGGAGAACTCACCATCTGCTTCACATGGCAGACATCAACTACTCTGTGTTCACATTCACTTCTTGTTTGGAGGCAGCCACCCAGCTGCTCTATCCCCTGAGGGCATTTCTGGGTCCTGTGTTCTTTATGCCACTCTGTCCTCCCCATCCTGCAACCTACACACTCAAGCAGCTGCCCACACATCTAATCTGAGCCTCCAGTAGCCCCTTCCGTCAGTCCTGTGTGTTTAAGTACTATTCTTATCTATTTTTACATTACTGCGTTGTTGTTTATTAGATTTGGAGCTGTTAACATGCTGCCCTCCCCTTAACACCTTCAATCTAGTTATTAAAAAAAGGGGATCCCTCCTTCTTTAGTCTCCTTTTCTCCGTTCTCCTATTAGTTCTGCTTCTTCAAAAAAGCAGTTTCAATCCTCTCCTCTTTACCCCCTCCATAGTGCTCCTCCTTCTTTAAAAAAAACATATCCCTTTATATACTCTTCCTTATCATTCATCCTCCGTCTTATAAAAAAATTAAATAAAAAAAAAAAAAGGTTGGCTGTTCTGGAAGAAGTGCGGCGATAGGGTCATCAATTGGATGATACATCTGTCAGGGCCAGGGAACATAAATGGTATTCTCTCCCATTCCTTTCTGTCCATCACCTGCAGTTTTTTTCAATCAGACCCTTACAGAGCTACCAGGGCAGATCCAATTTGCAGATCCTCCTCTGATCCAGAGGAAGGTTTGTCCCCTGTTTGTCCCTCTTTCAGCCCTAACCATACGTATGCCTAGGTCAATGTTGATCCCCATTCCAACTCGTCTCATTCCTCCTCAGCCTTCTATAGGTCACAAACACATTTTAAGGGCTAAAGCCTGTGATAGTGGGGGTGGTCGTAAGTCCATCCCACAATCACTTTCAATTTTCTCCTACTTCTCACCGTACTTCTTTGTCATTCAATGTCCTTCACACTCACCTCATCCATTTCAACAATCTCTACACTTATTGTGGGCCCCCTTCAGGCCTAACCCATATGTGCACCCAGGTAAAGGTCAATTCCCATTCTAAATGATCTCATTCCATCTCAGTCTACCCAAAGCAGCACACACAAGGACTCTATTTGACACCGTTCCCTTCCTGCCTCAGCAATCAGCATGGGGCCTTTGATGATTAATTGCACTGAATGACTGAGGACAAGGATCAGGCCTTCACTAACGTCTCTAAACAACTAATGAGTTAAATCCACTAAAAACAGAAAAATAACAAAGTATCAGTTCCTCGATCTTAGATTGTAAGCTTCCAGCGGTAGGGATTTATTTTCCTATTGTGTGATTTAGCTTGCTGCACTGGCGCTATATAATTAAAATGATATATACATACATCTTTTAAGGAAATAGAAAAATAAAGATATGTAGAAGGAGTGCTAGCACTATTTTATATCTATACACCATGCACAATAAACAAAAACAAAAAATTATTTAATGTTGTCGCACATGGGGTCAACTGAAAATATATAATAGAAAAGAAAATTCTCACTCATATTAATTCAGTTGAACTGTACATTATTCTATCTAAGCTATTGATCTATCTATCGAGCATCAATTGATACAACTAGAGACATGCAAATGTTTAGCTGAAGTTTGCAAATCAGATGAAATGTACATTTTATTTTGCAAATAGGGCAAGCTTTACAAAAACATCTGCCAATTATTAAACATCAATGTGCCAGGTCACATGGCACTTCTCTATACTGTCATTTACTGCCATTTTTGTGATATTTGGGAAAAAATTTGATGGTAATCTGGCAAAAATGCTGCTGAGCTTATGTGAACTTTTGAAATAATTTCGAGAACAACTTCAAATTTAGAAGAAAATCTTGAAAAAAAAATTGTTTTATTATGATGTAGAAATTCTAAGTAACTTACTTTTGATTGCATATGATGTATGTGTGACGATTAGAAATTTATTGGGAAAAGTATTGATTTGTTATATTAATTTTAATATATGTATTTTAAGATATATATAATAAATATGGTATGTTTTCGGCTTCTCATGTTTACCCTGCACATTTGAATTAATATCAAAAGAATGTTTCTTATTTATGATGTAGAGTAAAGTGATCACGGATGAGGCCACATGAAATGTTTATTTTTCTCATTTTGTCTGACTAGTTCAACTCAGTGCCCAACTGACCACTCGACTACACAGTGTGAGGATGAGTATATTGAACAATAATAGGTCCTCACCCCCTCTGTGTGCAAAATAAGAATAGCTAAAAAAGGCACAAATTTAGATTGCACCTCGACATTGTGAAAAGGAATGGATATTTAACTGACTCATAAATACTTGTATTTGTGTAAGTTTGGATACTGAACTGGCTCAGTAACTTATAAATACTTGTACTTGTGCAAAGCAGTGAACATTCGTGGCAAAATAGCAAACATTTTTGCATGTCAAGCTTTAACAATTGTGTGAAAATTGATCTACAGTATGAGACATTCACACATCTCGCCTGTATGAATTTTGGGAATCATTATTAAATTGCATGAGACAATTACGACAGAACTTTTTCAGAATTAGTCTGTAATAGACCCAACTAAAATCAAACAAATATGCCTGGCAGTTGCAATAGAGTTAAAATATCTAGAAGGAAGAAAATGATCTATAGAATCAACATATTTTTTGTTCCTCCTTTTTGTCTATGGTGAGAAAGCTTTCTGTGGTTACTATTGTCTTTAAAACCAATTGTGATTCATATACAGCTTGGTAACTTAAAGTGCACCAGGTAACTTATTATCAACACTAAACTATCTTCATAAAGGCACATGCATTTATTTAAGTTAATTCAGGAAACGTGAATAGCCTTGTGCAACAAATAATTAGATATTGAAATCTTCAATCAGCAATCTTCGTTTCTATTTCCTTTTCAATTTATATCATCTGAACAGGGGGTTTCCAGAGCTGAACAGCTCCAAGAATCTATTGGTTCCCCATTGTATTGTATTGTATTGCATGTCTTTATTTATATAGCGCCATAAATATACATAGCGCTTCACAGTAGTAACACATGTTGTAATCATATAAATAACAGATAGTATAAATAACAGGTCATGGGAATAAGTGCTTCAGACATAAGAGCTTACAATCTAATTGGTAGGTAGGGGAACGTATAGAGACAGTAGGAGGGAATTCTAGTAAGTGCGTCTGCAGGGGGCCAAGCTTTATGTATTACGTGTCCAGGATTATCCACAGTGCTATTCATATGCTTCTTTAAGCAAATGTGTCTTAAAGTGGGTCTTAAAGGTGGAAAGAGAGGGTGCTAGTCGGGTATTGAGGGGAAGGGCATTCCAGAGGTGCGGGGCAGTCAGTGAGAAAGGTTTAAGGCGGTAGAGGGCTTTAGATACAAGGGGGGTAGAAAGAAGACATCCTTAAGAAGAACGCAAGAGTCGGGATGGTGCATTGCGAGAAATTACGGCTGAGATGTAAGGAGGGGCAGAGACCGCTGACTGGCAATTGATTGTGCTGATTTTGTACTGGTGTGAACCCATGACCATTTGTATTTTTTTTATATATTAGCCCCCCCAATAACTTTTGGGGAACTGTGGTGTCACCGAGTTCACAGTACTGCAGTTCTACTATGTTTTGGATAATGGAAAAATAACAGGGAAAGTTGCTTCTTTAAAAAGTTTCTTTTTGGCTTCAAAGAGTTATTGACTCAACCAATCATATAAAAAACCTTTGTCACATTTGTATTGAAAAAAAGTTGAGGGAAGACTTAATCCTTTATATCTGAGACTTTTACAGAAGCTGAAATGGGCAGTGATCTTTGTAAATACAAATGACATAACTCTTACAGAGATCAAACATTTTTACATACATTTTGTAGGTGATAATTATCACCAGATGTGGGAAAATGCCACTTCACTGAGAACTATCACATTTTTGTTAAGCTTTGTCTGCCTGAGTAAACCATGTAAAAATGTGGAAGCAGTTTGGAAGTACTGTACATGCAACAATATACAATACATGATTGTAAGCAATCTTTCGAGGAATTTCTCTGTTAAGCACCTCTTTCTTTCAGCTTGATAAGATTTTTATTTACTTTTCTAATATCTTAACCCACCACTTCCTCCCACTGCATGCCATTAACATACAGTATATGATATAAATTGCAGAAAACATTGTGTTTTGCAATTAATGTTGAAAAAGTAGCAATCTTATTGCTTCACTCTGTTAAATAGTTACATAGTTACATAGTAGATGAGGTTGAAAAAAGACATGTGTCCATCAAGTTCAACCTATGCTAAATTTAGACAACAGATGTTTTATCCTATATCTATACTTACTTAAGAAGGCAAACAAAAACCTCAGTGACATATCATCCAATGATATCTCATAAGGGGAAAAATAAATTCCTTCCCGACTCCAAGAATTAGCAATCGGATTAATCCCTGGATCAACATCCTTTCCATGTTTTTTTATTTGGTATATCCCTGTATACCTTTCCTTTTTAAAAATATGTCCACCCTAACATCACCAACGCAACATAGCTAGACTGTCCCCCCCGTCCCCCCCCCTCTCCCTCCCCTCCCCCCCCCTCTCCCCTCTCCCCTCCCCCCTCCCCCCCTCTCCCCCTCTCTCCCCCTCCCCCTCTCCCCCTCCCCCTCCCCCCCCTCCCCCCTCCCCTCCCTATAGTCCTGCCTCTCCCCCCCCTCTTCCCCCCTCCCTCCGCCCCCACACGGAGACCCCCTTCCCTCACACCACCCCGGCACACTACCGGCCATCCCATCGACCCCCCTCTCCCTACCTCTAAGAAACACCCAGCCACCCCTAGGACAGACTAAGAGAACTTCCCCCCACCACACACTTAGACACAACTACAACCCCCCACCCAAAGAGCACATAGTACACAACCTAGAAAAAGAGCTAACATATAAAATACACTCTGTTTACACAAGGCGGTGAGGCAAAACAAAACATCAGGACAATGTTAAAACCTGCTTCAAACTGGTCTAGAACGTTATCTAGCACTAGATGATGCTTTGTTGTGTGAAATGTTGTTGAGTTATGTTACGATAAGTTAAATTATGTTATATTATGCCAAAAATGTGAGATCCACTAGGGGAGTGTCTCTCCTAGACAAAAAAGTGATGATACCCTGGATATACGATATATGACTGCTCATGTAACAGGTACTTAACAAAACTAACACCATAGACTCCCCCCCCTCCCTTTTCCCTCCCTCCCACTCACCCTCCCTTTTCCCTCCCTCCCACCCCCCTCCCTCCCCCTCCCCCCCCTCCCCCTCCCTTCCCTTCCCCTCCCTCCCCCTCACCCCCCCTCCCTTCCCCTCCCTTCCCTTCCGTGCTTACATCCTTCACCCCACCAACCCCCCCCTAGACAACCATATAATGCTTTCCCCCCCCTCCTCTCCCCCCCCTCCTCTCCCCCCCTCCCCCTCCCCCCCCTCCTCCCCCTGCCCCCTCCCCTCCCCCCCTCTCCCCCCCTACCCTTCCCCCCTCTCCCCCCTTTCCCCCCCTAAAGTCCTGCCTCTCCCCCCCCCCCTCCCTCCGCCCCCACATGGAGACCCCCTTCCCGCACACTACCGGCCATCCCCTCGACCCCCCCCCCTCTCCCTACCTCTAAGAAGTGCCCAGCCACCCCTAGGACAGACTAAGAGAACTTCCCCCCACCACACACTTAGACACAACTACAACCCCCCACCCAAAGAGCACATAGTACACAACCTAGAAAAAGAGCTAACACATAAAATACACTCTGTTTACACAAGGCGGTGAGGCAAAACAAAACATCAGGACAATGTTAAAGTCTGCTTCAAACT
Organism: Ascaphus truei; assembly: GCF_040206685.1. Classification (NCBI taxonomy): domain Eukaryota; kingdom Metazoa; phylum Chordata; class Amphibia; order Anura; family Ascaphidae; genus Ascaphus; species Ascaphus truei. Next base: position 143,970,650 of record NC_134487.1, read on the forward strand.
GGTCTAGAATGTTATCTAGCACTAGATGATGCAATGTTATGCGAATTGTTGTTGAGTTATGTTATGATAAGCTAAATTATGTTATATTATGCCAAAAATGTGAGATCCACTAGGGGAATCTCTCTCCTAGACAAAAATGTGATGATACCCTGGATATATGATATATGACTGCTCATGTAACAGGTACTTAATAAAACTAACACCATAGACTCCCCCCCCTCCCTTTTCCCTCCCTCCCACCCCCCCCTCCCTTTTCCCTCCCTCCCTCCCACCCCCCCCCTCCCTCCCCCTCACCCCCCTCCCTCCCCCTCCCTCTCCCTCACACCTTCCCTTCCCCTCCCTCCCCCTCACCCCCCCTCCCTACCCCTCCCTTCTCTTCCGTGCTTACATCCTTCCCCCCACCAGCCCCCCCCCCTAGACAGCCATATAATGCTTCCCCCGGCCCCCCCCCTGTGTCTTCTCCCCCCCTCCCCCATCTAGTTACCAGCAAATATAATAATTGGCGGGGTTCTAAAATTGAATAAAGGTGACAAATGGGAAAGGAGCCATACAACAGTAGCTCAGGGTCTGGCCCACCTCTATTGCGACCCAACCGTCGGATCCAGACACACCCCAGAAGGGCGCCCAAGCCCAAACGCCGGCCGTCCAAAGACCAGGCGAAACCATTTCAGGACCAAAACTGGCCCTACTTCTATCTTTTCTCCACCTGCTGGTCCTGTCCCAGCAGATCTTTACCCCCCCTCCCCCTCCTCTCCACCCCTCTCCCCCTCCCCAAAGGCAAACCCAGCACACCCCCCCTAGAAGGAGGCCCAGCCCAATAGGCGACCTCAATCATACAGGGTCTTTAGAATATAAAAACAAGGTCTCCCCTAGTGGGAAAGGAGGGACCCCAAGACCCCGAACAACTAGAAGCCAACAATGGCCACTAAGGCCCCAATAAAAATCCGTTCCTTGAACGTTAAAGGACTACAGAATAACCGTAAAAGAAGGCTAGCTTTCATGGACATGAAAAAATCAGGGGGAGACATTATATTCTTGCAGGAGACCCACTTCACATCACAAGACCCCCCAAATTTATTCAAAAAATTCTTCCCAATGTGCTTTTTTGCATCATTTAGTAGCAAGAAAAGGGGTGTGGCTATCCTGATCAGACAAGGCACCCCATTTAATCATGTCAAAACAACGGCGGACCCAGAGGGTAGATTTCTAATGATATATGGCTCACTTGCGGGCTCAGCAATCGTTCTAATCAATGTGTACGCCCCAAACGAGAACCAAACAGAATTCCTACAAACTGTTCTCGAGGGCGTTGACCCGGGATATCTGTCATCGATAATAGTGGGAGGAGACCTAAACATGGTCTTAAACCCCTCCGAGGACAGATCAACCACAGTGGGCCCCTCCCGTACAACCCACTCCCAGATCAAAGGGAAAAGGTTTAGGGACATCATGAGCGAATTCTCGTTAGTGGACATTTGGAGAACCCAACATCAGGGCCAGAGGGACTATACTTTTTACTCAGCGCCTCACCAGACTTACTCTCGAATAGACCACTTTTTGACCACCAAAAATGTGTTGGCGGCAGCCATAGAATCAGACATTGGCTCAATCACATGGTCAGACCATGCCCCGATCACCCTGACACTGTCAATCCCCTTTGAAAAAACAACAACCTATGCATGGAGACTGAATGATTCACTACTTAATCACCCAGAGATTGAGAGAGAGATAAGATCCTCACTTAAGGACTATTTCTCCCTCAACGTGGGAACAGTCTCCTCTCCAGCAATCCTATGGGAAGCCCATAAGGCAACTATCAGAGGGAAATTTATTTCCATCGCATCCCACAGGAAAAAAGCCCGCCAAACGCTAATTCAAGAACTCACAGATAACATAAAAGTAATAGAGCAAGCTCATAAAGCAAATCCATCAAAAAAAGTATACAAAACATTAATAGAAGCTAGAGCAAAACTTAGACAAACCCAGCTGGAAGACGTTGAAAAGGCCCTCAAATGGACCAATCAACAATATTATGACAAAGGGAACAAAGCTGAGAGACTATTAGCCAGTAAATTAAGAGGGATACAAAAAAGATCCCAGATAACGGCGATCAAGAGTAGGTCTGGAGAAATTCAATATAGTGAAAGCAAAATAGCAGCAGAATTTACTAAATATTACACAGAACTATACAACCTAAGAACTAAAAACGGCCGACCTGAACCGTTAGCGTCAGAATCTATAACTCAGTACTTAAATAAATGCCAACTCCCCTCACTGACGGAGGAGGAGAACACAGTCCTCAATGCTGAGATTTCAAAAGAGGAACTGGAAGAGGCGGTCAAATCATTAAAGATTACTAAGTCTCCTGGCCCTGACGGTTTCACAAATGTCTACTATAAAAGATTCTTGCCAACCCTATCCACGCATCTGCTATAAACATTCAACCATTTTATGGAAGGGAACCAAATCCCTCCAACAATGTCTCTAGCCAATTTGGCAATAATACATAAGGAAGGCAGAGACCCGATGCAATGTGGAAGCTACCGTCCAATCTCCCTCCTCAACAGTGATCTCAAGCTATATAGCAAAATTTTAGCAAACAGATTAAACCCAATATTACCGAGGTTAATCAACATTGATCAGGTAGGATTTGTTGCGGGGAGACAAGCCTCTGACAACACCCGAAAAATAATCGATATTATCGATCATGTCCACCTCACAGGCACCAAAGCACTACTGTTAAGCTTAGACGCAGAGAAAGTGTTCGATAGAATATACTGGCAATTTCTGGACCAGACTATGTGTAAATTTGGCTTTAAAGACACATACCTAGAGGGGGTCCGTAGACTATACCAAAATCCATCAGCAACGGTAAAACTACCAGGGGGGACTAACCAAAGATTCGAGATAACTAATGGGACTCGACAGGGGTGCCCCCTATCTCCTCTCCTCTTTGCGCTAACGATAGAACCACTGGCTTCAGCAATACGACTCAATAAAGACATCCAGGGAATAGATATTGGAAATAGGCAGCATAACATTTCTCTATTCGCAGATGATGTCATCTTAACCCTCTCCAAACCCCAAACCTCATTACCCAACCTTCAAAAAGAACTCCGAGACTTTGGAAAAATCTCAGGATATAAGATAAATAATGACAAATCAGAAGCCCTGAACTTAAGTCTGCCAGAGCCAGAGGTGAAACTCCTCAAACTAAACTTTAATTACCGTTGGAGTTCCTCTTGTATCAAATACTTGGGAGTTAAGATATCGAGGACCTACCAATCACTATATAAACATAACTATCCGACCTTGTTCCATAAAATCAAACAAGATTTGGAAAAATGGGGAGGATATCAAATATCATGGATCGGGAGAATGATCTCGGTCAAAATGAATATACTCCCTAGATTATTATATTACTTCCAGACTCTCCCGGTCCACATCCCTGGCTCAGAATTGAAAAATATTCAAAAATCAATCTTCCATTTTATTTGGCAAGGTAAAAAACCTAGAGTCCCCAGGTCAGTTCTCTTGGCTTCAAGGGGGAGAGGAGGACTGGGAGTTCCAGACATTACAAAATACTATCTGGCCGCACAATTGAGACAGGTGGTAATCTGGAACGCAAGCCCAAATCAATATTGCTGGCTGGATATAGAAACGCAATATGCCGGAACGCCTTCACTGCCGGCTTGCCTTTGGTCCCTGAGCAGGGAGGACATGCAAAATAACAAATTCAAATTAGGCCCAATGAGACACACCTGGGAGACCTGGACGAAAAGCAAACTCAAGTACAAGCTCACATCGCCACAATCCCAACTCATACCAATCCACAGAAATCTGAAATTTCCACCTGGCTGTGAGCCCAGACAATTTGACCAATTTCAAACCAAAAACATTAAAACGATTGCCGACCTCCTGAGCCTCGGGAAGTTCCTGAGCTACCAAAATCTACAAACCAAGTATGACATATTAGGACTGAACGTGTTCAAGTACCTACAAATTCGGCACTTTCTCCAAACATTATCCCCAACATTGGAATTTCCCCCTCTCACAGGTTTCGAGCGACTTTGCAGCGAAACAGATCACCAGAAAGGTCTAATAACACAAATTTGCACAGAGCTGGGAGGGACTACAGAAGTCCCCACGCATGACTACATGCTGCATTGGGCAGCAGAATTGGATATAGTTATAGACCGAGAGGACTGGGAAAGTATTTGGGAAAATGCCTCAGGAACTTCCATATGTACCACAATCAAAGAAAACATTTACAAAATACTGTTCCGCTGGTATCTTACTCCAGTCAGAATAAATCAAATCTACCCTCTGGCATCCGATCTATGTTGGAGAGGCTGCGGTCAAAAGGGGGACATGGCCCACATCTGGTGGACATGTCCGGAAATTCAGAAATAATGGGAAACAACACAAAAATTAATAGAGGAGGTCACAGACCTCAAAATACCTGTTGAACCGCTGACCTACCTGTTGGCCAGGCCCCTAGACTATCTGGACCGACCAACAGGAAAATTAGTCTCCTTCATCCTCACGGCGGCTAGGTGTGCGGTGGCAGCCGCCTGGAAGAAAGTGTCTCCCCCCTCGAAACAAACAATAATAAGAAGGGTGCAAGAAGTAATGGACATGGAGAGATTGTCTGCTTTCCTTAAGAGGTCTTCTACCTCATTTACAGCAATTTGGGACCCATGGTACACCTATTTGGCGCATATAAGACGAAACGCCCCCTAACAAACTAGAAGCCCAATTCACATTAAAGCCCAAACCAGAATCACCAAGGTTCTAGGGATCATGACCACCCCCCGCTATACCCTGTGTACCCTCTCCACCCTCCCCCCCCCACACCCTGCCCCCCCTTCTCTACTCCCTCTCTGTTTCCATACTCGCGCCTCCCTGATGGACTTCGTGAGATCAGGGAGGCGTTGAGCCTTTTCTTTTCTCTTTTCTCACAAGAAAAAGAAAAAATGTACATTAGGCTGACATATTGTTTATACCGTACATACCATGTAATTGTTTAACTGCCTAATAAAAAATTTTTGGAAAAAAAAAAAAAAAAAAATATGTCCAACCTTTTTTTGAACAAATCTATAGTATCTGCCATCACATGGGTAATGAATTCCATATTTTAACTGCCCTTTCTGTAAAGAACTCTTTCCTTTGTTGCTGGTGAAATTTCCTTTCCTCCAACCTTAAGGGATGACCCCAAGTCCTTTGTACTGCCCTTGGGATGAATAGTTCTTTTGAAAGCTCCTTGTACTGTCCCCGAATTCCATATTTTAACTGCCCTTACTGTAAAGAAACCTTTCCTTTGTTGCTGGTGAAATATGCTTTCCTCCAACCTTAAGGGATGACCCCAAGTCCTTTGTACTGCCCTTGGGATGAATAGTTCTTTTGAAAGCTCCTTGTACTGTCCCCGAATATATTTGTATATAGTTATCATATCCCCTCTTAGATGCCTCTTTTCTAATGTAAATAAATCTAATTTAGCTAGCCTCTCCTCATAAGTTATATTGTCCATCTCCTTTATTAATTTGGTGGCTCTTATCTGCACTCTCTCTAGTTCCAGAATGTCTTTTATAAAGAGTGGTGCCCAAAATTGTACTCCATATTCAAGGTGTGTTCTTACTAATGTTTTGAAAAGGGGCATAATTATGTTTACTTCCTTCTCCATCAAGGATTCCCCGATTATCCCCATTTTATTTGTAAGTTGCCTGTTTATTCTTGCTTCCCAAATGCATAACCTTACATTCATCTGTATTAAAAATCATCTGCCATTTACCTGCACCAGTTTCCAGTCTCTCCAAGTCCTTCTAGAGAGAAATTACATCCTGCTCTGATTCTACCACCTTACACAATTTAGTATCATCAGCAAAGATGGAGACTTTGCTCTCGATGCCAACCTCAAGGTTACTAATAAACAAGTTAAAAAGCAAGAGTAGCCGGGCTCCCCTCACCCGCATTTGTTGTTGTCAGGTGGGAGGGTTGCAGCAGGGCAGGGAACTCTCCGGTATATCGGAGGTTCCGCGATATCAGGGCGCCGCCATGTTGAGGGTTGGCGCAGGCGCAGAAGGTGCAGAAGGCGCAGGTGGAGCTGGTGGGGAGCAGGAGGGTGGAACATAGGGAACTACGAGTCCCAGCAGCCATCGCAAGACCATGTGACGCCAGGGAACCAATCGGGTGGTTGGGATAGAGGAAGGAAGGGAGATATAGGGTCGGAGGGTGCGCACGTTGCTCAGAGCTAGCGGGAGGAGGAAGGAGATGGAGCTACAGGTGTAGGGAGGCATTTAGCCCCTACCTAGGCCTTATACCCCAGGCCCAGTTAGGCCCTGAGTCCCCTTAGAGTGGAGCAGAGATAGGGACTGGTCCCAGACAGGTTCCTATTCCCCTTATTGTGCTGTTATGAATTCTTAAAGAGACAGTGTCTACCTAGCAGGAGGTCTGGGCTCAGACCCTGCTACTGTTGCTGCAATTCGTGTGGGTGGGATCGCCCCGGATGCCTATTGTTGGAGCCACATCGCATCTGACCCTTTGTGAAGATCCTTGGCAGGCCCGGGTACTGGAGTGCCCGGCAGGTAATCAACAAGTGCACCAACTATATCACCATTCATACAGGACATAGTGGCTGTGCAGTCACCCATACATATTTGTTATCTCATTTGAGGGTGGGGGACACATTGTGTTGGGGCTATTGGACACGGGGTGGGGTCACCCAGTGAAGGGGGGGGGGAAGAAGCGTCCTGCGAGACGCCATAGATAGTGTCTCCTCTAGGGAGGGACACCTGTTAATATATATGCCTATGCAGACAAGTAAAGTCATTCGGTTGTTTCTATGCTGTGTGTGTGTTGATATATTGTCCTGCGAGGAACCACTCCCCTTCTAGTGGGAGCCATCGCAGGTGGAGGCGCTGCACCAAATACAAGGTATTATCTGTTATTATGTGTGCCCCAGGCTCTCCGTGGCGGAGGCTTAGGCCCTGTGAGCCTACAGCTTATACAGCACATGGTAGCGGTCTGTGTTCACTAGGAAATAGGGCTACATTTGGAGGCGCTGCTGAGATCTTAGACCTGGGGTGCCCCATGGCTATACACACACAGCCACCTGCCCACCATGGCCCTCCCCTCGCATCAGAGAGTGCGCTTTTGGGCGCGGCAAATGCAAACGCCCGCCCGCCACGTGGTGACCGTGACCCAAGTACCTATGGCCTTACCATTAGAAATATTGCAAACGGCCCTACGACAACTACCCGGTTTTGCCAAAGCCCGCCTGGTAGACGTTCTCATAGATCAAGACGTTAAGTGGTACACCTTGCTGGTTGATTGTCGCCGAGATTTGGTGGTTCTCGAGCCCGCCGTTCCCCAATACCTGCAGCTTCCCAACTCCCCGCCCGGCGGAAGCCCCTTTGTCTACCCACTTTGAGACCCCCCCTTGGAGGGACTGGGTGATGACTGCCCTATTCTCACCTCCGCTCCCTCCCCGGCTAGTGAAGCGGGCAGCTGTCGGTCATGATTTAGCTATCAAGGGTCTAGCGTATCAGAAGAAGCTGGGTTGTGTAGTGAAATGTTGCAGAAGCTCAATGACAAGGTAGGTCAGTTAACCGCCCCACCCAGTTTACCCCCGTTAGTAGAAGCACTCACTCTGGCCACGCATTCTCAGAATTACCAGAAATTGAAGGCCTTCTCCGGGACCCAACCCTTCCCGATGGAGGAAGATGGGATAGACCCATGGAAGGAACACACCCGGGGTGTGATGGAAGAATGGTCCTGTACAAACGCCGTGAAACATCAACGCATCATGGGATGCTTGAGGCCCCGGCATCCACTCTGATCAGTATTCATCGAGAGCAGCATCCTGACCTGATCTCTCGGATGATGGTCGAATTCTTAACTGAGGCCTACGGCGTGACCGAGGATGATGGAGCCCTGTGGGCCAAATACTATGCCATCAACCAAAATAATGGAGAAGACTTGTCTGCCTACATCCACCGGGTGCAAATTGCGTTAGGGCCCTTGCTTCACCATAAGTATGTGACAGCCTCGCAAATGGATGAATACCTCCGCAAGCAATACCTGCGGGGATCCAGTCCCAAACACCCTAATGCAAACATGATCTGCGATAATCTCACTCGAGGGAGCCCCCCCTCGTTCACCAAGCTGTTACAACTAGTCAAGGAACATGAGGCACATCTAATGCTTCATTCTCCCCAGAAAGCTAAAGTAACCGCCAACTCTAAAAACAAATGGGGTAATGAGAAAAAGGAAGACCCCCCAGATAAACCCGGGCCCGAGCGACCGAAATACACCGGACGAACCTCCTTCCGTATAATCGCCGCACCCCGCCGAGGGATCTGTCCTGCTACAAGTGCAGGAAGAAGGGGCATATCTCCTGTGATTGCCGGATGGGAGAGTCCCGTGACCGGAGCCCCTCGCCCAAGAAGTTCAAACCTAACGCTATGGTATGTGGTGTCTACGCAGCCAGCGGAGAAGACCCCGTTCCCAACCAAAGTGGCGAAAGTCCCAAGGACGAGAATAACCGAGTGGGGCCGGTAGCCCTTATACGGGTACTAGTAGACGGCATCTATTCCTCCGCCCTATTGGACACGGGATCTCAAGTGACCATCATATATCGAGGGTTCTATGATCAACACCTCCAGAATCGGCCACCGAAGTCGGCCGAACATATCAAAGTAAGAGGGCTAAGCAATGAAGACTACCCCATCGATGGCATAATGACGGTGTCCCTGGAAATCCAGCAGCTCAACACTGGGAAGTCTCACCCCATGAACGTAGATGCCCTTGTGTGTCCGGAACCCAAAGACCTACCTAAATACCCGATCATTCTGGGCACTAATGCAGACATTGTACAAGCAGTTATTCAGGCCTATTTGCAAGAAACCAATGAATTGCCCATGTCCAGTCTCCAGCTGCAGCTTGTCCAGACGAATCCGGGCCCCCATCCTTCAGTCTCGGAAGACTATGGGCTGTTGTTCTGCGGCCGAGCAGGTCTAACCAAAATTTCGCCCGGGGAGATACAGAGGATGCCCGCCTGGTGCGCATACGCTGAACGGGCGGACACGGAGCAGCTCTTTTCCCTAGAGAGTACGCTGGAAGAAGACACTAGCAGAGGAAACCGGCTAGTACCTGAATTCCGGGATTGGCCGGCCGCCATCCCTCGCCGCATCTATGTGATGGTCCAGAATCTATCCCCATTCCCCATGGCCATCGACGCGGGACAAAGAATAGGGAGAATTTATCCTGTCAGCTCAGTGGACGAAGCTGTGCAAGTCAATGCCACCCGAGTGGAACGCCCCACCGCGGGGCTGGACTTCGACTTCGGCTCATCCGGGCTACCAGAGGAGTGGAAGGAGAGACTGCGAGTCCAATTGGAAGAGAGACGAGACATATTCTCTACCGGAGAGATGGATGTGGGGTGCAGCCGCAGTGCCCAACACACTATTCGGATGAATGATATGAAGCCGTTTAGGGAACGTTCCCGCCGGCTCGCTCCGAGAGACGTAGATGATGAACGGGTCATCCTCCAAGAGATGGAAGAAGCTGGGATCGTCACGGAGTCACGAAGCCCTTACGCCTCACCCATAGTGGTGGTGAGAAAGAAGAATGGGACAGTGAGGCTATGTGTGGATTACAGGACACTGAACAATCGGATGGTGCCGGACCAGTATAATCTTCCCCACATAGAGGAAATCCTGAACGCCCTCAATGGAAGTAAATGGTTCAGTGTGTTGGATCTCCGGTCTGGATACTACCAGGCACCCATGAGCCTGGAGGATCAAGAGAAAACGGCGTTCATTTGTCCACTGGGGTTCTATCAATTCACTTGCATGCCCCAAGGTATATGTGGGGCCCCCGCCACCTTCCAACGGCTAATGGAGAAGACCCTAGAGGACTTAAACCCCCGAGAATGCCTAGTGTATTTGGACGACATCATCGTCTTTGGCCGAACGCTAGAGGAACACGAAACTCGTCTCCTGAATGTGCTTGACCGGTTAGCTCGAGAGGGGCTAAGCTCTCTCTGGATAAATGCCAATTCTGTAGGACGTCTATGACCTACTTGGGACACATAGTGTCCGCGGAGGGGATCGCCACTGTTCCCGCTAAAATAGAAGCCGTAGTAAACTGGCCTCGACCCGATAATGTGGTGGAGTTGCGCTCGTTCTTGGGGTTCTGCGGGTACTATCGCAGGTTTGTGGAGGGATATTCCCATCAGGCCAAAGCCCTCAACTGCCTCCTCAAAATATATCCCGAAGACACAGGCCGGAAGGCCACCCCTGCTCGACAACCCTTCGGGGACAAATGGACCTCGGAGTGTGAGCAAGCCTTTGTGGACTTGAAGCAGAGTTTGACAGTGGCCCGAGTGTTAGCCTATGCAGACCCCGAGCAACCTTATATACTACATGTGGACGCTAGTCTAAGTGGATTATGGGCGGTGTTGCATCAAAAGCATCCAGAAGGATTGTGACCCGTGGTCTACATCAGTCGCAGCCTGACGGCCAGTGAGCAAAATTACCCAGTGCACAAGCTCGAGTTCCTTGCCCTGAAATGGGCCATCGTGGACAAACTTCATGACTATCTCTACGGGATCACTTTCGAGGTGCGTACAGACAACAATCCACTCACCTATATCATGACTTCAGCTAACCTCGATGCGGCAGGACACCGATGGCTAGCAGCCCTCTTCAATTACAACTTCACATTGAAATATAAACCGGGTCCCTTGAATGTCGGGGCAGATGTTCTGTCTAGACGACCGGGGCTGGCCGCAATCCCCGACGACGACCAATGGGAAGAAATCCCGGGACCAGGGATGCGGGCCCTGTGTTGCACCACCGCCATAGTAAATGATCAGGTGGCCTTCTCCGAATTAAGAGTGGCCGACTCCCAAGGGTGCGCGTCCAAACCATCCCGGAAGCATATAGGGACCCCAGTGGTATGCACGTTACCCATGACAAGATCATAGCCTGGAAAGATATGGTGCGCTATCAGGTTCGCGACCCGGTAGCGGGAGCCATCCGCCACACTATTCAAAAAAAACGTCAAGATCTCCTCAAACATGCCGCAGGCGATGTGGGGGGCATCCTGATGCGGGAAGCACATAAATTCGAAATACGGGACAATTTACTATACCGAGTTGTGGAATACCATAACCACCCGAATAGGAGACAGTACTACCTAAAATACTACAATACCTGGTGTTGCGGTCCCTACATGATGAACATGGCCATCTGGGTGTCGACAAGACTTTTGGATTGGTGAGGGATCGGTTCTTCTGGCCAAAGATGAGAGAAGCCGTAGAGCATCACTGTCGGTGGTGTGTTCGGTGCAGTCAACGAAAGACACTGCCCACCAGGGCCGCCCCAATGGGTCACTTGAAAAGCACTGGGCCCATGGACCTAGTATGCATGGATTTCCTATGTATTGAACCAGATAGCCGGGGCATCTGCAATGTGCTGGTCATCACTGATCATTACACGAGATATGCACAGGCTTTTCCGACGAAAGACCAAAAAGCCATCACAGTTGCCAAGGTACTCTGGGAAAAATATTTCATTCATTATGGGCTTCCTCAACGACTACATTCTGACCAGGGCAGAGACTTTGAAAGCAAATTGATAAAAGAATTACTAAAAATCTTACACATTACCAAGTCCCGAACCACTCCCTACCACCCGGAAGGGGATGCATTGCCTGAACGATTCAATCGCACGTTACTGGACATGCTGGGTACGTTGACGGGGGTGCAAAAGGTTGAATGGAGCAGACATGTGGAACCATTAGTGCACGCTTACAACTGCACTAGACACGATTCCACCGGATTTTCTCCCTACTTTCTGATGTTTGGGAGAGAGGCTCGACTGCCCGTGGACATACGTCTGAGAGTCTCCACTGACGGAGTTCATAATGCCACTCACTTCAAATATGTGCAGAGGCTACAAGAGACCCTGCAACAGGCCTATCAGCAGGCAGAAAAATCTACAGAAAAACTGAACGCGGGAAACAAGAGGCGTTATGATCACAATGTCAAACATAGAGACATTCAGCCGGGAGATGCAGTACTCCTTCGCAATTTGGGAGTACCTGGGAAACATAAGTTGGCTGACCGGTGGAGAGAAGGAGTGTATGAGGTAACATCACAAATGCCTGGTCTTCCGGTCTATCACATCAAGGACTCGGAGGGTCGGGTGAAAGTATGGCACCGAAATCATCTACTTCCTATCCCACAAGTAGAGGAGGGGGAAGTGGAATGGCCTGCAACCTCATTGGATGGTGAAATGACACGGGGTGAGAACGGTCCTGAGACCGACAATACAATCTATCATTAAGACCCTCAAGAGGGAACCTCTCAAAGGGGCCCTCAACAGCGAGCATCTCCCGGTGGAGCTACGGGTAAACAGCTCGGGGAGCACACGCCCAATGGGGTGGCTCCGGAAAATTCTACGCTGGACCCGCAGAGTCCATGTTTTGTACCGTGTAATGATCATGTAGAGACTGTAACCCCCACAAGGGAAGAGGCAGATCCTCAAGACCAGGATAGTCATTCTCCCGAGGGAGTGACTGAGGAACAGTTAAGACGAAGTGAAAGAAATGGGCAACCTCCAATGAGGATGACCTATGATCAGTTCGGGGCACCCCATTATGAGGCTCAGCAGTGGGCTCGCAACCGAGTAAAGTCAGTGATCGTGATGTGCAGTGAGATGTATAATCTTATCTAGAGTGTGGAGGATGTTGTTATGTTATGCATTTTTCAACAAATAATTTTTGTACCAGTTCAAAGTTATCGTCCAAGCGGGGCCGTTGGAATCCACAGGGGGGAGGATGTAGCCAGGCTCCCCTCGCCCACATTTGTTATTGTCGGGTGGGAGGGTTGCCGCAGGGTATATCGCTCCGGTATATCGGAGGTTCCGCGATATCAGGGCTGCCATGTTGAGGGTTGGCGCAGGCGCAGAAGGTGTGGAGCTGGTGGGGAGCAGGAGGTCGCGCATGCGCGGGCATAGCTACCAATGCCCACGAAGGAGGAATAGTACCTATAGGGTGGAACATAGGGATCTGCAAGTCCCAGCAGCCACCGCGAGACCATGTGATGCCAGGGAACCAATCGGGTGGTTGGGATAGAGGAAGGAAGGGAGATATAGGGTCGGAGGGCAAGCACGTTGCTCAGAGCTAGCGGGAGGAGGAAGGTGATGGAGCTCCAGGTGTAGGGAGGCATTCAGCCCCTACCTAGGCCTTATACCCCAGGCCCAGTTAGGCCCTGAGTCCCCATAGAGTGGAGCAGAGATAGGGACTGGCCCCAGACAGGTTCCTATTCCCCTTATTGTGCTGTTATGATCACTTAAAGAGACAGTGTAGACACTGGGCTCAGACTCTGCTACTGTTGCTGCAGTTCGTGTGGGTGGGATCGCCCCGGACGCCTATTGTTGGAGCCACATCGCATCTGACCCTATGTGAAGATCCTTGGCAGGCCCGGGTACTGGAATGCCCGGCAGGTAATCAACAAGTGCACCAACTATATCACCATTCATACAAGACATAGTGGCTGCGCAGTCACCCATACATATTCGTTTTCTCGTTTGAGGGTGGGGGACACATTGTGTTGGGGCTTTTGGACACGGGGTGGGATCACCCAGTGAAGGGGGGGGAGAAGCGTCTTGCGAGACGCAGTAGATAGTGTCTCCTCTAGGGAGGGACACCTGTTAATATATATGTCTATGCAGACAAGTAAAGTCATTCGGTTGTTTCTATGCTGTGTGTGTGTTGATATATTGTCCTGCAAGGAACCACTCCACCTCTAGTGGGAGCCATCGCAGGTGGAGGCGCTGCACAAAATACGAGGTATTATCTGTTATTACGTGTGCCCCAGGCTCTCCGTGGCGGAGGCTTAGGCCCTGTGAGCCTACAGGTTATACAGCACATGGTAGTGGTCTGTGTTCACTAGGAAACAGGGCTACACAAGTGTTCCAGTACCGATCCCTGAGGTACTCCACTCACGACCTTAGCCCAACATGAAAAAGTTCCATTTATGAAAACCCTCAAGGTATATATATTTTTACTACGTCCAATTTGCTTATTTTGTACACCAACCTCTTTTGTGGAACCATACCAAAAGCCTTTGCAAAATCTAAGTAGACCACATCAACTGCATTACCCTGGTCTAAATTTCTACTTACCTTCTCAAAGAAACAAATAACGTTAGTTTGGCATGATCTGTTCATCCTGTTACAATCTTAATGCCACACCGCCCCAATGATTCCAACCTATTTCTGACAGCACAACGTATTCAAATTCAACTGAGTGACTAGATACTGTATATACGATGTGTCCCAGTTCACTATACAAACGTTCTTGCAAATGTTGAAAGTGATTTGTGAATTTGATGACATGTTGGAGTGAAGGCTATTTCTTATTTCGCAGATTTCAAAATTAGCACATCAATTTATATACGTGAATATTGACAACATTTGCTTATATGGGCCAGTATTCGCCAGTATTCGCCAAACATTTTTGCTAAATATTCATGCAAATTGGAGTTTCATATCTTTGCAAATGTTTGCAACCACACAAGTCCAAATTGTTCCAAATTTATGAACTTGAGCCAAGGTTTCACCCATACTCAAGACACATCGCAAACTTACCAACCAATCAACCACATAGATTTACTTTTTCTCCATAAAGCAACTCTCTTGATTGAGATTTGCTATTGAGCAGCTGGTAATTGTGACCTCAACAAGTAGATTTCTAATAGGACACTATTTATCAATTTCACCAGGTAAAGCAAAGACATAGATGTCCATAGCTTCTCACTGCAAAATAGAGGAAATTGCATTCTCGAATCTGTGCCAAATGTAGCCCCAGATATAAATGGCTGTGGAGTATTAGAAAAGCAGTTTTGCATAAACAATGCTGTAAACCGCAGAGGAAAGTTGGCCACAAACTGGTAATCTGTTACTTCTGGTATTTAAACAGCGCCATATGAGTTGATTCGACTGAATAGTCCTGATTAAAAGAGTTTTTCAACCTGCTAATTTCCCCCCATAAACATGTTTATTAAAGGCTTTGCTTTTGTAAATGCCATGTTTATTTAGCTAAGCATGCCATCAGGGAAAAAAATATTTAATATCCATGAACTCAAGCATAAGAGAGTTGATGTTTTTGCTGTGATAATATGCCAGCTTCAAACTCCACCTAATCTTCTTCCATTTCCTTCTATAAAAGTTGTTCCTACAGTATAAAAGAGTTCTGTGGTAACATCCCATAGAATGGTGTATTGTATAGGTTGAACCAAAATAATAGTCATCTTAAAAATAAGTCAACATTTTTGGGAGTAGGTGTTATAAAAGATTAAAACAAATACATAGTGATCTGCACACACAACTAAATGAATAATAGCCATAGATGTAAATAATGTATTTTTCATGCATACTGTACATGTAATTATACTTATGTAACACATACAGAATGATGCAGATACACAGCAGATAAATGCAACATTATAAAATGTGTGATATACTGTACAAGAGATAGAAAATAGATATGGATATACTTAAATGGGCGTAGATTTGTGATCTTATCCCAATTATCAAGAGCGTGAGAATGTATTAAGGATTTCAGTCATTAAAATTATTTATGAATTCTTTAACAAAAATGTTCACAATCTTGAAAAATTGGCCAAAAGTAGGAGTGACTAGCTGCGTACATTTTAATAACTAAGGGAAGAGGAGCTGATGATTTAATTTGGCAATTGTTGCCATTTTCTCAAGTTGAAAATGGTTAAAGGTTGCCAATTTTTAGATTTTTCTATACACCTGTAACAGGAATTTGGATGAAGTTACTGCAAATGTTTTTAATGTTTAATAGACAATATTGTTTATATTGACAATATGTAATTGCGGTATAATGGTTAATTTAAAAAAATAAATTAAAAAAAAACAGCTTTTTTTCCCACCAGCCTGAATTATATATGTTGAATTGTTGACACTAGAGTAAATTTTAATTAACTATGCAACTGAGTTAGTGATGGTCTCCTTCCATGTCTGGGCTCATTTTTGTTCACATTTATAGAGTTGCTAAATTGAGAATTGCAAAAAGTAATAACAATATAATTTAGGTCAATTAAACATTCACTGCAACAAAGCAGCAAGCTTACAAATATTTCAGGCTGCCTGGCTCTTAGTTTTAACTTTCAACCCATTGAGAGACAAAAAAAAGTGAAGCACTGTATGTATCCCCTATGGAAAACATACTATCTGAGACCAATATTAGGATCTGTAATCAATGAATATTTACTGTACAGTACATTTAAAATGTACTCTATGCAGCCTTAATTAGAGTGTTTCCAAAAATACAGACTTGACATCTGCTTTTTCTTTATCTTTCATTTATACTACATTGCAATTTGTTTATAGAAACATTCAGCGTCTCAGCATGTGAAAGTAAAATGTGGGCGTGTACAGTATGTATGACATAAGAAATGCATTGGAGTTGCCATCTTTACCCAAGTTCACAGAAAATTAGAAATCTAAACCTGTGTTAATTGTGGAGAGGAGTAGTGAGTTCTGTAAAAATAGAAAAGCAGTTGCTTGTTTTGAGGCTCCTAGTTTAGTTTCGGACTGTTTCTGCCTTTTTCATTTTTTTTCAAGATTGGTTTGTAAATATTTATTTTGGCTGCGTTGCTTTATGCTTCCTTGGTTTAGCATGCTGCCCGATACACCTGCCCTGTACATTCATGGCTTGTGACATCCACTTTAGTCTACTCCACAGAAATGTATCTTCCTGTGCCTACCTATGTGCCTTTTTTTATATATTTAATCCTGAGTCACCATTTATTTTGACCCCAGGCATTCAAAACCAAACTTTCCAGACAACCTGCTTTAGACTCTCCCTACATAATCTACAAGGGTCTAAGAACTATTCTGCCAGCGCTGTACATCCACCTTTAATACAAGGCCAGCTAGTGACATTCTACTAGCGATGAGCATAATGCATTCCTTTCCATAAATGTTTTTCCCACCAAGCTGCCCTCTTCTATAGGGTACTTTGTCGAATAGCAGCATCTGCTGTGGGAGAGCAAATCATTCCTTGGTCCACCCACTTTTACCAGCATTTTAAATTCCTTTCCTGGGCTATTCATTTAGTCATGACTCCCTTTAGTATGCCTGGGAAATGGCAGTACGGCAGCTGTGGTTCATCACTGGTTTCATAAGAAAAAAGATCGAGCACTCAAAAGTAAAGAAAAAAGAACTCACATATCTCAATAAGAGAGCGTAGTACAAATAGCGACCGTCCCAGTAAACACCAGCAACAATATGTACAAATTAGACAAGGAACTGGGCACATATTAGGCATAAAAATCAAATTTATTTAATAAGAAAACAAACGTTTCGGACCAATATGGACCTTCATCGGAATATAACATACAATGAAAAAAGAGCTCAATTTATAACCCTAACAGACGTAAACGAAACCGACGTACGTATCCTACTGGATCTATATTTTTTTTATACAGTGACACCTTGTGGACTGAATGATAATTTATCTTTGGGATGTTTCTTACCAGCACGTTAAAATGTCATGCTAATTGTTTCACTTACTATACTGACATACTTTTTATGATATCCTTTAAATGTTGAATTATGAATTGATATTATAAATAGTGCCCTGAGAGATGTATCTGTTTGCCATTTATCCTTGTATTTTTTTTTATAACCTTTGTATATTGTCACTGTTTCTATGGTTACGGGATACGACATTGCCGGGGGGGCGTGACCTTGCTTGCGTGGTTTGCATGCTCCGTGGCTGCCGGGTGGATTTGCACGTGTGCTTTTTGATGTTGGAGTGGTTTAGTCATGGGGATTTTATCTTTGGCGTGCTCCCTCACAGCTGGATTCACGAATTGCTCGGTACGTCGGTTCCCTTTTACGTCTATTAGGATTATAAATTGTGCTCTTTTTTTTCATTGTATGTTATACTCCGATGAAGGTTCATATTGGTCCGAAACGTTCGTTTTTTCATTAAATAAAATGTGATTTTTATATTTAGTGTGTGCCAAGTTCCTTCTCTATTTCATCATAGGTTTTAGCCACAGGGGTTTTCCTTCTGTGCACTCTCCATGAGTTGGCTGAGATTCAACCAATTTTTTTGAGATTTCATATAAGCAGCAGTCCTTGTCATGGTAGACCAGGTCTTTTAACACATTTATATTTAAGGGATAGGTCACAAGGCAAAACTAGGCAGTGAAATAAATTGAGGTTTATTTGGATAAGACCTCGGAAACACACAGAAATACAAAATACAGAGAATATACACACTTATTGGGGTCTGGGCTTTGAGATCTAGCATTTCCTAGTTGCTGGACTCCTGCTTCAGCAGAAGGCATTACTCTGTCTGCTCCGGTTGGTTCTGCTGGCAGGGCCACTCTATGCTTCCCTGTGTGAATAGCCCTTTCACTCAGAAGCACATTATAACAAACCGTGAGCCGCGAGGACCCACGCGCACCCCAGTGCAGGTCCCGCACGCCCGCACTCATCCGTGGCCCATCCCGGCACCCGCTGCCAGCTTCCTGCGACGTCGTGCCCCCTTGCGCGCCTCCTCGCACCCGTGCAGGGCTTCCCTCGCTGGAGCAGCGCCCTCTACTTGCGCGGCACGCATGCGCGTTCCCCACATTGCGGGATTGAATACGTATTGCGTCTTGCGTCATCAGCACGCGACGCACCCAAGCTACGGTTCAACAGAGCTCATCAGCTCCATCTGTTGCACCTGCCTCTCCTGAAACAGCCTATCTCTGGACCTCGCGGAGGCCGCGCCTCCGCTCCACCCCCTAGGGGATTTGTCCAAATCTCCTATATATGCTCAGCTGTGTCACTGGCACTTTGGCTGAGCATAGACTCACGTTGCACTGTGTTTGCCTCTGCTTATCCTGCTTTGTTCCAGTTCTGTCGCTTAGTTCCTATCCTGATCTCCTGTTGGCTTGCCTTTGAACCTTCCGCATCTCTGGAATACTGACCTCGGCTCTTCCTGGCTCTCTGCTCCTCTCCTACCCTGACCCCGGCTTGAACTTCGACGGATCCTCCTCTCTCCAACCCTGACCTTGGCAATAGTACCTTCTACGCTCTGGACCTCTCCTGCACCGAACCCGGCAAGAATTACGTTTACCCTGACCCCTTCGACCCCAGACCCAGCTATCAAGGCTATCCTACACTCCGGACGGGGTCCCCGTGTCTGTGGTTGGTGTTTGCCTATTCCCATCTCAGCACAGGGGTCTCGTCTAGTTTGTGGCG
>NC_134487.1:143997447-144009947 GCF_040206685.1 Ascaphus truei
TAAAGGGATTAGGCCCTGGTTCCCGATCGTCATCAAATGAAAATACCCCTGACGACCTTGTAGATCGCGAGTTGAACCACCTCGAGGACCCCGGAGCCTTTACTGCCGGTTGGGGGGCTGTATCCGCCACCCTCAATTCTCCCCCTCCCCGTAAATCGCCTTCCGTAGCTCCACTGAGCTGCCTCTCCCCAGTCCGTTTTTCCTCCCCCCCCAAAGGTATGTCCACAAGTTCCAAGCTGGGCGGTGAACCCGGTGACCGTGTGATAGGGGTAGGGGCATTAGCTAGGGCATGGGGTTGGGTATAGGGGCAGGGAACGGGACCCCACGGGGTTACGACCCGCTCCTGGCTGTCCGTAGACTGGTCCAAGGATGATGTCTCACCCTCCTCAGTCCTGAGATCGTCTCTCCGATCTCTGGGCAATACGAGCGGTCGGGGACCTTCCCCCAATCGCCGAAGCGTCGCTGCTTCCCCTTCCTGGGTTCCGCCGTCGCCACCGGAAGTGACGTCCTCCCCGGAACCGGAAGCGTCGCCATCTCGCGTTGGACCCCCATGCGGGATCTCTTCTTCCACGACGACATCCGGTTGCTCCGCCGTCGCCACCGGAAGTGATGCCGTCCCTCCACGTGCGCGTTGGGCCTGGCGCGGCCCTTCCAGCGCTTCGCCGTCTGTTGTGACCAGGTAAGAGATAGGGCTTTTTGGCTTACCCGTCCGCAGGGGTGTAGGCGTCTCTCTCCCATCTCCGCCAGGTCCTGGGATGGCGGGACTCCGTCGGTCGGATCGCCGATCTGCGGGGGACGTCCGGTCACTCACCCCACGGGGCGTCGTTCTCCCCGTCTGTCTTTTCCGCTCCGTTCTTGCTACCGCCAGCTCACGGAGGTCCTCATCAGAGTAGTCCCCTCGCCCCGACCTAGGGGTCTCGGGGCGGGGTGAAAGTCTCTTTGCCCCTGTCGCGGGGTTTAATCCAGCCGCCTCAATGGCCAGTGACCCAGCCGACTTGACCGGCTCCAGTCCCCTGTCTCCGGGACTCGCGCGGTTGATCCACAGCGCGCCCGGGGACTCAGCAGAGCGCCGTGTCACATCCACCGGGGGGTCAGCAGGCTGTATTGGGACGAACGTGGGCATAGGCCACAGATACAAAGTCCCGCAATGAGGGCAACGTGCCATCGTATTCACAGTACCTCCGGGCAGCCCGCATTGTAGGCAGAGCCCGACCACCGTCTCTGTATTGGCCACCCTCACCACCAGCACCCCGCCGGGCACTGAGTAGGGCTGGGTGGAGACCATAGTGCCCACAGTGGAGGAGCAGGCCATTCTTTGTACAGGAGTCACTTCCTGTACAGGTCTCTCCTTCTCTGTGGTTCCTCGCAACTGACTGGTGGATGTTGCTGGATCCGCCACTCCCTGCTTCGGCTCCTCCCTTCTCTGACAGAGTTGGAACCCGCCCCCAGGGGTTGCAATAATGGGCGGGTCCCACAGGAGAATATCATGCCCCTTAATTAAGGCCGCACCTCTCTCAGTCCTGGTGGGCGCGGTCTGCGTTTTCACGCCAATTTCCTCCCCAGAGCTGGAGTCCTTTCCCGCGGCTAGTTCCCGCCTTCTCCTTGCAGCAGCTTTTTGCACAAGGTACCTTTGCTTGCAAATCACCTCCACGGCCGGAACTACTTTTTGTAGTGGCGCCGTCTGGATATCAGTCCCTGGGCCCAGTGGGTGCATTCCCACAGGCCATAATTGAAAGTCACTCCCCCTGGTAGAAATCAGGGGAGGGTCCCATAGACTCAACGGTTGACTCAGCACAGGGGCTGAATTAGTCACTGTCCATCCCGGCGCAGCCATAGCTTTCGCGCCATGCCCCCCTTCAGGGCGGGGCTCTGCTGTTCGCGCCATTCCCGGCTAGCTCTGTGCAAGTCCTGCAGCAGCCATTTTTTCTGTAACTGTCCCATGCGGTTTCCCTAGCAAGCGGGAACCGCCATTTTGGTTGACTTTTGAGCCCAAAAAGTCCATCTGTTTGCTCTCCTCACGGGGTTCTCCCCCAATTATAACAATTTCTTCACACTCTTCAAGGGTGGCCCCTCGCTGTCCCATACAGGATAAAAACGGGGCAGCCATAGCCTTCGCTCCGCTCCAGAGCAGCCTGGTCAATGACAACTCGGCGACAGTCTGCTCTTCAGTGGGTTGCACGCCACGGGTGCCCTCCCCATCAGCCTCTGTCCGCCATTTTACGTTCTCCGCGCCACGCGGCTCCTCCACTCTCTCATAACAGTTGTCGTACATGAGGCTCCACTCTGCGGGGCAGCCACCACACCGGTACAATAAAGATTAGCTCAGATGCACCACCACATGTGTACCTTATCTAGGTGTGACTCAGTGTTGCACTACCTCAGGCTAGGCTCACTCTCTCAGTGTCTGCTGTGACTCCTTCCTCCCAGTCTGTGCTCCCTACGGTGAGTGTCTGGAATGGCTAGGTACTCTGGCTGGCTCTGCCATGCAGTACTTGGGGCGTCTACCTGTCTTGGTCAGCCTAGCGCAGACCCTCTCCAGGACTCCTGACCAAGTTAACAGGCTGTCCCTTCTGGCATCCTACCAACTAGCACTGCCTCAAGGTGACTCGGTCAGCTATAGCCCGCTCCAGACCCCTCACTCCTTTCAGGCCCCTAGGTTGTCCCTGCGAACTGACAATATCCCGTCAGCCCCCTGACCACCCCTAGGTCCGTCCCTACGCAGCACAAAGTGGCAGCAGACACTCTCCCTGTTTCCCAGTGTGCCTAGCTAGAGCCTGTCCTGATGACAGATCTGATCTCAGCAGCTCGCCTCCAAATGTAACGGTATTTCTGGCCCGGCCTGACCCACCCAATCTCACATTGGCCCCTGTGGTCTAACCGGACCCCATTACAGTGTGAATATGCCTGATGGTGCACCTGCTGGCTACAGGACTCCTGAGTCTCCCGCATGGTGGTGTGTGGGGAGGACCCGTCAGACAGGCAGCTGAGGTAGTGTGCTGAGTCTCACCTAGTTCCAGTGCAGCGCCTCCACCTCACCAGGGTCCCTGCGTCCGCATGGGGATGATCCTGGCGAGGAACTCCTCCGTGGTGCTCCTCTCTGTACACTCATTCCAGATAGATACACGAGAGGGTTTCTGGCTGAACTCATCTTTATTGACACGGCAGGGCAACTGCCCTCCACAAGGAGTATCTTCAGCCGCTCATCTCGCCAGTGCTCCCTTTAGTTAGGTATGTCACCTAGATCAGGGATTCACTATTCCCGCAGGAATCACTGTCCTGTGCCAGGTCCCTGGACACAGCCTCCCATGGAGTTACTATAACATAACTGACACTCTAATAGAACTTTAACTCCTTCCTCAGCTCTGACAAGAGCTGGAACTCCTTCCTCTGCAGAACAACTAACTAGACAGCAACTAACTTTTAGACACAGTGCGGTGCCTTATGTAAGCTTCTGAGGCTGACACATCTCTGACATCACTAACCATGGAGTCAGAGCATGTGACCAGTCCCAGCCATACACAGAGCACCCCACCAGGGTGTGAGGGGAAACCTCCATAATTACTGCTGGCATGCCCACACTTACCAGGCCTTACTGCCAACAGGAGAGATGACTGTAGGCATTTTACATGACCGCTACATATATATACGTACACACACATATATACACACACACACACACACACACACACGTGTGTATATATATATATATATATATATATATATATATCTCTATACATACACGTCATATATATATATACACATATATATACACACATATATATATATATATATACGTACACACACACACAGACACACATATATATATATATAATACAAACAATCCGGTAGTGCGTTATTAATAAGCAAATAATAGTAGTAGAACTTACCTCAGGGTGAGCATTAGTCTTTCATCTCCGCGAATTGTGCAACAAAAATTCGTCTGAATAGGTGTGATTTTGTCATTGATCTTATCCAAAATATAATCAAATGTAGTTATTGTCATTCTCATGTATACAAAAAAATTTCTGTCGAACTTACGTAGTACTGGGTACAAAGTTGAAAATTCGCCATGTGATGCACGGTGGCGATTTATTTCGTGCACGTTGGTTTCCCGCTCATCCAATAACATGGATCTCATGCATGCACTGTCCATAAGCAGGAAAATTGCAATCTTCTTTAATTTTCCTTTCCTTGAAAGCGCCATTTTGGCTGCTTGTGTGAGGAGCTGCTGCAGTGCTGTGAGCCCTGCTTTGTTTTGGTCCCCGCCCCCCTCCGTCATGGCCGCGCCCCCTCCCGTCATGGCCGCGCCCCCTCACGTCATGGCCGCGCCCCCCCGACCCGTTTGGCCACGCCCCCCCCCCGCTCCGAGAAAGCAGCCTGTAGACCGCAGATCGCGGTACAGCGAGTTGCAAGCGCCGCCGGCAAGCAAGCCAGCCGTGCGGACGCGTGCAACGGGACCTCAGCCTTAGACATGCAGATGAGCATACAGTTGTATTTACATATATATATATATATATATATATATATATATATGTGTGTTTGTTTGTATAAATGTCAAAAGGAGTGCTAGTAGGCCTGGCTAAGTGTATACAACAAAAAACAAACAAAGATGCCCAAATCTACTTCCAATGTGACATATATATATATTTTCTTGAAAAGGGTAATTTAGTTTAACCCTTTGGCCAAAACGTCTTAAGCCTGCTGCCACTTCAAGGGATGACCGTTAGCAGGTCCTAACACTACCTGCGTTAAAATTCTTATTTACCTGTATAATTACAGGAAGAATTGTCTACATAAGATCTGTCGTAACCCAGTAAATAAAAATTGGCAATGTTTGGGGTTTCTCAGAGCTTGTTGGGTATCTGTGTGTTTACTCTACAATTTGGACCTAAAATGTAGGGTCTTTGAACTGGGCTCTAAAACCTGCTCTAAGGCACCAGCTCTAAAACTTTGCTGGTAGGCAATACAGGTTAACCCTGTTTGCCCCCAAATATCACCCTCGTGTTCCAGAAGTCTGCCCTGCAACTATTTCTCATAAGGGGTCACCCATACAAGGCAACCCGCTTATAAGCTTGCACAGGCAGCTAAGGGACCATGAGTCCGAGAGAATACAGTAAAGCATATAATGCATTAACCGTCCCACTGGGATTACATAGTTAACCCCACACACACAGTTCCTAGTTTATAATACTATGGGAGACAGTATAAAAGGAACATAATTACAGGGCAACACGGTAAGGTACAATATTAGACCCAAGAGCTGACACTCTCAGCCCTTGCCATACGGTTTCAGGGGCAGCCAGCCGGGCTCCATCTTTATTAATGAAGGCCGGCTCCCCCCTACCGTCACAGTCCTATAATACCGTGGGGAAGTAAAAAGGCCAACACTATCTAATTAAATAAGCTGCTTCCAAGTCTCTTTCATTATTTCACCTACATATTGTACAGATGCTTGTACTTGTTGTGTGGGGGACTAGTGACTCCAGATTAAGCTTTCTGTCTGCACTACTGAAACAAACTGATCAATTAAAGCAGGCTCCGTGCCTAAAGGCAGCTAGTCATTCCTCAGTCTTAGATCTGGCTGGAAAATCTCCCTCCTTCCGGCACTCACCTATTCAGTCCTATACGGTATGTACTATGGTGGGAAAAAGAATGGTCAGTGCAATCTAATTAAATAAACTGTTACCAAATCTTCCTTATTGTCTTATCTACATACTCGTGCGACAATAGGGGTCATGCATAAAAGTGCAATACTGCCATCGCAATGTAGGTGTTTTTTTTTTAATAAGTGCTGTTACTTAAGATTACAATAATTTAACCAGCACAAAATAATGATGTGATCAGCATATTTTTGGGAAAATGTATGTTTTCCTTCTACTGTACTTCAGTAATCATAAATGCAGCTTTAAAGAATGAAGGAAATAGGGTCAGATTGTCCTGTGAAAATGAGCATGTACAGTTTCTAAGGGAAAATAAAGAGCCGACTTCACAATGCAATGTATTATTAGGATTTTAATTACTTTCTAAAATAATGGTAAACATAATTAGTGTAATTAACATCTCTGCGTCCACAGTGTAAAGGTCAGCAAAAAAATATAATGAAAAGCATTCAGGAAATTAAGGATATTTTTAGAGCAACTGTTGGAAAAATGTTACATGACGCATGTACCGCAACCATAAAATAGAGAGGGGCGAGTTCAGGGACTTCATAATACATGGCTTGGACTTTCCTGCCTGGGCCAGAAGCGAAGAAACAAAATGCTCTCTCCATTTCTGGTTTGGGTTATGGAGGAAACAACAAGCTTTCCTGTGCTGTTTTCTCCTTTCAGGAATCAATCTCTTCCCTTGTTCTACAATTTTCATGCAGAGAGTGGAAGGGAGACAGACACTCATGGAATACAAACTTTCAGCCTACTAAAACATTTTAAAGCATTAACAAAAATAGGCATTATAAATGTCTCTATATATGCAATATACTGTAATTATAGTATTTGTCATTCGATGCAACCAGGCCATGTTACAATGGAGGCAGGTATATAAACAGGAGAGTGGCGTATAAATAATATATATTTATTTATATATTTATGTATCATCATCATCATCTTTAGCCCTTGTTGATCTATAGATAGAGTGACATGGGGCAGAAAATAAAGAGAATAAAGAGGGGAGTGACATGGAGGGAAGAGAGTGACATACTGTATGGGAAGAGGTGTCCCTACCTCCTCTAGTGTAGCTGTAGCGTCTGTAGGAGGTAACTACAGCTGCAATGTATTCTATGTCCTGCTGGTCCACCTGTTCTTCTCATTAGATTCTGGTGTCAGAGGAGTCAAGGACATCGTCATGCAGGAAGCTCAAAATTGAGCTGCAGTAATCCCTGCGGTCTATAAAATGGAACCAGAGGAGGTAGGAACCCACAAGGTGGGAGTCGGGTGGTAGTATTTGAAGGGGAGGGTCCTTACTCCCCTGTCCACCACAACCTATAATTTACCTCCCCTCAAGTTATATATATGTAGTCCTGTGTGGTTTGGGTTGTAGGTCTACCGTCCTCCTGGCAGGAATTCCTGCATAAGGGCAGGTTTGCCAGGATCAATCATGGGTTTCCCCACTTCAGGCAATACACTGAGGCAGTGAAGGCAGGTCATCAGGCCCTGTGTCCAATCAGAAGACACAGGGGCAGTGCCTGTTGGAACTACTTAGGGTATTGTCATTTCCTATTTAGGGTGAGTCTGTCCTTGGAGTGGAAGGGACAAGGGTGACACAGACCGAGCTGCCAGGACTGGCAGGCTTGAGGACTCTCTGTGGGGAGTGAGTGTGCACCCCATGCCTTCTACCCTGCTTAGAGGGTAGAGGAAGAGCTAGACACACTCTTGGTGCCATAGGCTGAGAGTGAGGTCAGGGACATCCTGAGGGAAGACAGCCTGCAGTGCAACCTGTCTACTGAGAAGAGAAGAGACAAATAAAGATCTTGCACTTTTATCTAAACTCCTGCCTGAGAGTGAAGTGTATCGGGAGGAGGGGAAGGAGAACTATCTTGTAGGTACTTTACCCCATACAGCTGGGGGCTGCAGGAGATGGAGGCGCTGCACAAGTAGAAGAGACGGAGGCACAACCCCAGAAGCCTGTCCTGTACTCCCTCATGTCATTGCAGGAGACTCAGGGCCCCCTGCAGGCACGCACCACACAGAGACATGTAGCCTGAGCATTAGACTCACTAGGAGACCCTATCTGAGATTGGGTGGGGGTAGGAGGGTTACATATATATATATATATCTATATATATATATATATATATATATAGATATATATATATATATTTATTTATTTATTTATTTATACTTAGAAAGTTATGGTGGGTACAAAAAGTGACAAAAACCCTCTACAGCAAAGCATATAGCAAATGGAAATATTACTATATGCTCATTTACATGTCTTAGACAGGTCTGCAATCCCGCCTTTCACCATTATCACCCAGCACGCAGCGCTTCCACTGCAGCAAGGGATTCTAGAAAATGACATGCAAATGAGCACACAGTGCCACCTTTTGCTTCAAAACCATTCAACATGGCTGGGTGATAATGGTGAAAGGCGAGGTTGCAGATCTGTCTAAGACATGCAAATGAGCATACAGTAATATTTCCATTTGCTATATGCTTTGCTGTGGAGGGTTTGTGTCACTTTTTTTACCCACCATAACTTAACTAAGTATGGTAAAACCTATCCTTGCTTCATTTTTGCAGAGCCAGTATAACCAACCCCACACTCAGAAGACCCATTAAGGTCGAAACGGCTGTCTGTGGGTGAGTTTACTGGCTATGCATCTTAACCCTGGCTGTGCTCAAAGCTGTAACCATGCAGCAAGCTTAAGCCTATAGGGAACCATGTTGAATGGTTTTGAAGGAAAAGGTGGCACTGTGTGCTCATTTGCATCTCATTTCCCAGAATAACTTGCTGCAGTGGAAGCACTGTGTGCTGGTTGATAATGGTGAAAGGTGAGATTGCAGACCTGTCTAAGACATGCAAATGAGCATACAGTAATATTTCCATTTAATATATATATATAAATGTAGATCTCAGCAACCCCTCCATCTGTAGCACCCTTTCCACCACACTAAGGGAGATTGTGTTGCTACCGGTGTATTCTAGTGCTGGTGCGTACCTGTGAGGTGGAACAGGAGGCCAGAGATCTCCGCGATGGTATAGGGAGTACATCAGGACAGGCTATATGGATGGTTCCTCGTCAGTGGCAGTGCCTCCAGCCCAAGAGGATCCTGGTGCAGCCAGGATGGACCCCAGGAGCACTTCTTCTTTGTGTAGGCCTATTTCAATTAGCATACCAGAGTTGGTATAACTGGGGTTTATTTGGTACACAACAGGATACACAGGATACAGTCCCTGAAGGCAATACCCAGGCTTGAGGCCTTGAATACCCCTCCTCAGCAAACCTTACCCCCTAACAGGACAAGGCCTCAGCCTACTCCTCCTTGGGAGATACTCTCTGCTGCGTCCTCATAGCATGGAGGGCAGCCCAGAATCCCTTCTTAAACCATTACTCTAACCAATAGAGGTAAAAAAAAAAAAAAAACTTCCTTCCTTGGAGAGTGGCTTGTAAGCTGGCATGCCTCCAGTCATAGACCTCCCTTACAATAACAGGCTATTCCTGAACTTTATTGATTACACACAGAACAATATAACAGACTCTGCAGGAATTACTCTCAACAATGCCCACTCTCTACTGGGATTTACAGTGTTAGAGAGGACTTGGCTACATATACAGTATATGTATTGGTGATGGGATTGGAAGGATTTGTTGGTGTGTGAGAATAATAGGGCCGGGCCATGTGGGAGGGCTGGTACAGGGCAAAGCTTTGCAGTATGAAAGTGAAGGATGGTAGCAGGGAGCAGGAGGTGGGGCTGATGGGTAAAAAGAGCTGGGAATTTTGAAGGGAGAGAGAAGATGTTGGGGAGGAGAAACTGGAGATCAGGAGAAGGGAGTGAGTCTGCCAGGACAAAAGCTGGAGAAAATGCAGGCAGAGTTTTTCCATCGAGTCTAAAGTGAAAATGAGGTTCTGCCTCATTCTTGCCCCAGGTTCGAGCACTAGGGGCAAAGTTATTGATCATATCTCAAGCCAATTACCATCACTGAGACATGCCTTATATATTTAATAAATGTACATTTTCTCTATCGACTTTCAGGTCAATTTTAAATGTCTTGATCTTGAATCCATTACTGAAAAATATTTGAGATCAAATTCACTAGGGTATACTGCATGTTTTAATATTCTTACCCCTTGTTAAACCAAAATGCATGATTTACATTGCATGCTTGGCAAAATATAGAGATGCAAATGGGTAACACCTGTTCAATATCTTTCTCACAAAATAATGAATTGTGTGATGGCTCTTTCTTTGTGAACAGGAACTGATTAATATCACAACGGTGAGAAAACTGTACCAAACTAAGACTTTTAGCCTGAAGCACTTTTCTTTTATACCCTGTTATTGTTTAATGAGGTAATTATAAACAGCAAATACCTCAAAATTCAATACAAGAAATTTCCCATAGTGCCTAGCAGCTTGTAACTTTTATCTTGATTTCATTTTTTAAGTATCCTTATTAATTTTTGAGCCAGTTAACTACAACTCCCTGGGG
The DNA here is from genome assembly GCF_040206685.1 of Ascaphus truei. NCBI lineage: Eukaryota > Metazoa > Chordata > Amphibia > Anura > Ascaphidae > Ascaphus > Ascaphus truei. Next base: position 144,007,598 of record NC_134487.1, read on the forward strand.
CAAAATAACTTTGCAGTTGAGGATTCACATTTTTTTCCCCTCTTTTTCTTATTACCATTATTGTTTTAGGTAATTAACATCCACTTTGTAGTGGCAGTTCCGACGCCATGCTGTCTGCACAAGCTTTTGGCATAGCGTACCTGGAAGAAAAGCTAGCAAAGGTGGCACGCCTATTTCGATTTTCAAACAAAGATGTAATAGCTGCATTTCAGCATTGGTAGTATTCCTGCTTCTAAAGCGGATATTGAATTAATGAAATTGTTCAATAAAAAAAGAGGTCATGAGTGAGTACGAAAGAATGGTCATGACTATCTAATATATGAAGAATTAAAAAAATGGGCTACAAGAATAGGCCGGTTTGAGTCAGAAACAGGTAAATAAATATGTTGATGAAGAGATAATGAGAACAAGAAAGCAAATGGTATTGCATAATGAAATAGCACAGAAGGAAAAAGTTAAAATGTGTAGAATGTAAGAGGCCCCCATTTAGGAACAAGTGAGGGTACGTAAAGCAGTAGCACAAAATATACCTGAGGAATGAAAGGTAGAGAATAACTACACAGTCACTCTGTGCAGTGATATCAACCTGGAAGGACAAAAATCATTGAGGCAGTGTATCTCAGGAACGCATCTCTCTGCCCCCTAATCCATGCAAATGTATCTTTTTCCAAATCTCCCCATGTACCTCTGTGCACCTCCTGATTGTCTTCCTCTTCAGCTCAGCTCCTCTGAAAAAAACAGCTCTTCTGCCACTGACAGGGGGCAAAAGGTGAATCCATCTTCCTCCTCCTCTTAACTCCTCAGGCACATCATGAACTGAGCTGATGAGCACGTGTTCTCATGTCGCAAACCTGCAAAAGTATGAGGTCACGTGTACAGTGATTGCACCTCACTTCTTCTGCTACCCCAGGATGACTCCTATTGATTGCCTCTCCAGATGTCGCACTGTAATGTCCTCTCTGCCATACTCATCCTGGATTTGGTGTGGGGGATGCGCTCCATGCTCTTTTGTTCCATTTTAAAGCCATGTAGTGATATACCATGTCGCCCGCCCTCCTCCTGCTCCACCTGTCAAATCACAGCTTGAAATGTGGATCCTCAGCTGAGGATTCCCCCTTTTAACTATGTAGACCCGTGCTCTCATGGATCTTCCATGATATTTACAATAGGCTTGTGACTCAAGCAGATACTCTGAAAATCAAGGTAACACATGAACAATCTGTGGCAGATCTGTTTATGTGTAGCCCCCATATGGAACTACTATATAATTTAATGGGTTAATTGTGTGGGCTCACTCAGTTTTATTTGCTCCCCATCATGTTATGTGGGATTAATATGCAGAAGGGTTTGCTACTCCCCAGTATGTCTTGTGACCAGGCATGTCAGTAAAGGGAGATAGAAGGATATACAGTATATAGCTCCACCCAATGTTCTAGAACCACGTTCCTCAGAGTTCAGGCTGGGGTCTCACTGTGAGTCCTGTAAATAGGATTGTGTGTATAACTAAGTGTAGTAAGAAGTGTCATGTCACTGTTTGTTGTTTTCAGTTAGGAAACGAGCCCTTTAAGTTAGCGCCAGATGTAATAGTCCGAGATTGCTCTAACTATGGAAAAGAAGATGCATGCTTTTAGTTAGGCGTAGAATTCTCGGCATAGCAGCTCCGGAGTATGTTTATATTTGCCAACCTCGAAGATCGTTACTGCAATCCTGATTACATAGGTATAGAAGAAATATGGAATAAATAGTTCTTGGGTTGCTAAACCCCAAGCCCAAAGTGTTTTCCATGAAAGGCACATCCAATATGGGGCATTACTAGCTCTATGTAAGAGATTGCAAATTTAACCCGTACTACGGGTAACACATATAAGTGCCTTCCCAGCATAACAGTGAGAGCTACCAGGGGAGGCAAATCCAGAGTATTATGTTTTTCAATGAGTTTCTGTGAAGTTAACTATATGTTAACACCTGCAGAGTCTTTTAGATGGATGTAAAATAAAGCATAAAGCAGGTTTTAGAGAAGTTCCTGGTGCCTATCTTTTTTTTAGCACCCTGAGAAGGTACGCGAGACTGAGCCCTGCAATGTACAGTATATAACAAATCAGATATGACCTCCTCTGGAGCCGGGTAAGGAGGGTTACATATGTAACAATAAATGTCTCTACTTTTTGTAAACAGCTATTTGTAGCTGAAAGTTTGTTTGGAAAATATTAGTAGTAGAGAAATATAATGAAAAATCACAATATTTGTCAAAGCACTTTTAATATATATGAGCGGTTGATGCTATCTATTCGAACCAATCGACTTTTCAGTATTGGACTTATGTGTATCTGTCAAACAAACTAACATACTA